>NC_134857.1:16984682-17285150 GCF_049852395.1 Peromyscus maniculatus bairdii | reverse complement strand
GTCTTGGTTGCCCTCAAGAGGAGAAAGGTAAGTCCCTATCACACTGGAGCACATCTGAAGGCACCAGACAAGGTTCAGCCAGCCCTGAGCTGGAAATGACCTGAATGCTTCTTCCCCAAGACCTAGCTTCCATGGTAACAGGAAGTACCACGTAAGTTTTCAAAGGGAGATAGCAACACAACACTATGCTAAGAACCACACAAAACTAAGCAGTTTTGAGAGTGGGAGAAATAGCTTTACCCAGAGGACAGCACAGCAATTGGATCCAAGACCAATACCAAATGGTGAGCTCTGGTCAAACACATACAAGTAACATTATACAGACTGAGCAAGTTATCAAGTTATGTTTAGGACTATAAATGTATATGTATGCATGTGTGTGTATGTAACAACAATAAATGAGAAAGAGGCCATGAATTTGGAACTGAGGGAGGAGAGGTATACAAGAAGTTTTGGAAGGAGAAAAATTATATAATTAAAAGTTCAAAAAAATTGAAAGAATTGTTAGTAAAAGTTTTCAAAAATGAAAATGAACTATATTCATCTCATGAAATTAAAGATGAACTAAGAGAATTAGAATTTAATTAAAAGCTATAAAATTTCATAAAACCTATGCATTCATCAGAAGGTGATGATAAATATAGAGAGTGATAGAAATTAAAGTTGAGGGCCAGGTGGTAGTGGTGTACACCTTTAATCTCAGCACTCATGAGGCAGAGCCAGGCAGATCTCTGAGTTCAAGGCCAGCCTGGTCTACAGAGGCAGATCCAGGAAAAGCTCCAAAGCTACATAGAGAACCCCTGTCTCGAAAAACCAAAAAAAGAAAAAAGTATATAGTTGAAAAGGTAGCTTGGCGATTGACAAAAGATTTTAAATACTGCATGAGTGAATTTATGTTGATTGTGTGGGAAGAGGGAAAATACGGGCTTCTAACATACAGCTTCAAGAAGAGAAGCCACATTTATAACAAAGAACACTCTCAATCATAAAAAAAAAGCTTCCCCCCGGCCAGGACTGTGAAGAAAAAGTTTGTAGAAGACATGGAATTGTGGTAAGGCCGGGCGGTGGTGGTGCATGTCTTTAATCCCAGTACTCAGGAGGCAGAGGCAGTCAGATATCTGCGAGTTCGAGGCCAGCCTGGGCTACAGGGTGAGTTCCAGGACAGACTTCAAAGCTACACCGAGAAACCATGTCTCAAAAAGTCAATACAAAACAAAACAAACAAACAAACAAATAATTGAAGTAAGATACATGTATATAAAGAAAAACATCAGCCTATATAATTTTTATTAATAATAAAGTATAATTCCATTTTTTAAAACCCCAATTTATTTTGTTTATATGAGTGTTTTGTCTGCATATGTACATGACCCGCATCCAATACCTGGAGAGGTCAGAAAAGGACATTTGGTTTTCTGGTACTTGAGTCAGAGATGTCTTTAGCTGTAATATGGATGCTGGGAACCAAATCTAGGTCCTTTGAAAGAGCAACAGTTGCTGTTTATCACTGGGTTATCTCTCTAGATGATAATTCCAATTTTATGCAAATTTCCCTCCAGTTTTCATAGTAGATATTTCCACAGAGATATGTAAAATATTCCTGTGATGTTGGGCCTGAGCTGGAAATCCAGCTTTTTCACTGTTTAGCTGGGTAGCTATGATCCTTTCTGTGTAGAGACAATAAAGATAGATAATACAGGTAGTAAAATAGTGATAATATGCAAATACAGAAGAAGATATAGACCTACATGTATTAACATAGTCAGTAGTTAATAATTATTTGGTTCTTAATTAACAAAGCTAGTAACTAATGTATTACAGCAATTACTAATATAGATAATGATACATGAACCCTCAAAGTAGTGCTTCATAGATGGTTATTTTATAAAAGACTTACTAATCTCCAGTTTTCCATATCTATTTTCTACTACATTAAACATATTTATACTTAAATATTTATATAAATGTAGATAAATATTAATATAAATATTTATATTTATTTAATGATTAACTGATTTATTATATAGTTTATAGTTCTTCTATCCAATTATACTTATTTATTCTTATAGTAGAAAATATAAACAAATATTATGGGGGGAATTAATTTTGCCTATACTTTTAGTGATAAGTTCACAAGGATACAATTCAGATACTAATTGTAACTGTGGGAGGTTCCATCTTACTCATCCTCTGTTGAATAATAAGCATGTGTTTTGGAAGGGATAGAGCCACGAACAGACTCAGTAATAGGCTGAGTTGGACCAAGACACTCCTAGTAATCTCTACCCATGCAACAGGGATTGGTTAAGACTTGGTATGTGTTTTGATATTTTGATTTTTCTTTTTAAATAATTTCAGTGACTAGAAGAAGAAAGGGGAAAAAAGCTCTCTCCTTTCTCAATGCATAAGAACAGGTGAAAACAGTCTTCTCGCTTCTGATTTGGGTCAATGGCCTAAGGATAACACCCAACCATATAAATAAAGAGCCCTGAGAAGATCAACAAGTTCAAGGCCTCATTTCCTCAACCAGGCTAAGCACACTGCAGGCGGGTTTTCCCTTTTCCCTTTCAAGTACATGAAGCAATGCCCCTCCCTCACATCAGACAACCCCTTCCTTCATGACCTAACTCCTGTCTGGCTTGAATCCTGAAGTGTGGATATGGTTGTGGTAACTGTCATCTCTGTGTCTTTCCAGTTACAGTTATTACAACTGTATTTGGCTACTTCTAATTCTTATATCTTATCATTCTCTCTCTTTTGGGTGAAACTGTCTAGGTCTCACATTGCTGAAATACCCATAATATTTTCTGTTTTTTTTTTTTTAAAGAGAATTGTTCCTATTTTAGATCTTCTATAATTACAAGTGTGAGTTCTACTTTTTGTCCAAAATCAACACAGTATTTTGTGTGTATACTTGTAACTTTTATGTTACTAGATACCATTTAAAATTGGAGAATATTACCCCATCCCTGGAATTAGCATGTTGATTTTCTAAGTACCACTTGGCTGTATTTTGGGACAGGATCTTTAGAAAGCTGGTAAATGATGTTAGAAGCAAAAGTCCTTATAAGGAGTAGTGTCCTTATTTTTTTTTAAAGATACTATGAGTGAGACTGCACAGGAGAAAGGTCTTGTCAACACACTTGGGAGGAAACATGGGCCCCTGAAATGTCTAGACAGGGCTCTTATAAGAAAAAAACCTAAAACACCATAATCTACTAATTTTACCTCCACAACTTTGAGAAATAGAGATGTATTTCTGAGAACAATCATTTTCTAAAAATTTCTGTGACAACTTTAAATATTACTTTGTATCCTTTATGATATTGACCAAGAACAGGTCCATGAGGGTATAAACAACATCATTTTACCCTTCCTCAGGGGGCTACACAGAACTGGATTCCCACAAGCTTTATGAAGGGGACCATTGTGGGGGTACACAGAAGCTTTCTATAAGGCTTTACTCAAGGTCAGAAAGCCTGAGCTTGCTTTACCCAGCACGACTGCATAATAGGATGATTTGGCCAAGGGTGTGGCTACTAAGTGTTTTGAAGGGTCTATACTTGTTGGCACTTTATACTTCAACCTTGAAAGGGGCAGGTCTTTTGCTCCTCTCCTTGCTTATGTATAAAAAAATCCATCTTAAATAAACTGGGGGTGACTGGGTGTTGACCCAGGGCCCTCCCAAAACTATCCTGTGTCTCTGTCTTTCTCTCTGTCTACATTTCTATTTCTACTTAATATTTCCTCATTCTTTACTCCTCCTCCCAAGAACTTTTCAACATGTTAGAGCAGGCCTCCCACAGACCAGGAGGCTATTTTTAGGGACAATCAAATCATAATCATTGTTGGTATCGTTACATAAACAATGGTACCAAAGGGAGCAAGATGTGAGTGCACCCTAAGTGTTCCTTCCTCCAGGGGACTGTGATTCTACACCAATTAGGTGGCTTTCTGTACAAATCATTCATTTAGAAAGTTGTCTCTACTTGCTTACTTTGGAGTTTTTATTTTCAAATGCAGTTTCTAGTATAAAGTCATGAAGAGCAGCTTGCTTATATTTTTTGATTGTCATCTGAGCATATTTTTATATCCAAAGCAACAAAGAGAAAAATAAAACACAGCCACAGCCATAAAGTATGCAATAAAAAAGGAAAGGCATAAAGGAGAAAAAAAGAGTTTTATGCCTCTTGGGTTTGATTCATTTGGATGAAGTAATGCTTTATCCGATGGGAGAAATAATCCCTGACTCTTCTCCAGGCAGAGATGAGATTTATGCATTAAGCCAACTCAGTGGATGTCATTGGTGGTATTTTGACTTGCAGCTTGTGGTCATAGTAATTTGGCCTTTCTTGTAAGTAATTCCAGCTGGAAGGATGGTGTGGAGGTGACTTACCAAAGTGAAGAACTTCTGTCAGAGTGAATGATGATGAACCTTAATGCCAGCTGACTCTTTTTGCTCATTCAGATTATGCTCAGACAGATATTGATTCAATATACTCTTATTTGAAACCTCTCATTACCCTTGTCCTCAATAGTAAATAGGAAGTTATATAGTATTATTGTATTTAAGAAGAAATGGGACATTTGATATTAATTATATGGAAGACATTACTGAGAACACTTTGAGGCTTGTCTGATAAATAATTATTCTAGAAAACTTATGTTAGATGAAGTCCTGAAGACTGGACACATTCATCATAAAGAACCGATGGAGAAAGATAATGATTGCCTTCAGACATTTCTACACCCTCTTAAAAAAGAGATATCAGCTACCTATTCTGTGTAGTTTCCATAGAAATACCTAGAAAGACAAACAACTAGCATAGGAGCCAGGATAACCGCCCAGTGGGTGAGATGGCTTGCTGTGCAGGCATGTGGATTTGATTTCAGAATCTAACACCCATAGAAAGGGAAGGCATTCCTATCTGTGTTTTTACCCAGCCCTTGGGATGTGTGTGGTGCAGTGGAGACAAGGGATTGGCTAGCATTTACTAGCAAGCCAACCTTGAAAAAGTTGAGCTCAGGATCAATGAGAAACCCTGTCTCAAGAATGAAGGGAGAAAACCATTCTCCCTGACATTGTCCTCTTTCTTCTGGGCATACTCATTAGTGGGTGACCCACCTTCATACATATGTGCATATATACACACCACAAACATACAACAAATAAGCAATAAATAAATATTTCATTTAGGTGAGATATATTTCCAATTAAATTAGTGATTCCCTTTCTAATACACTGAAAAGTCACTGAGGAATGGTTTGATTTATGTAAAAGTTTGAGCCTTTGAACATTATAAAATCTTATAAAACAAAAGAAATTTCAGTGAGTTTTTTGAAGTTGAAGTATAATAAAGGATAGTAGATCCAAAAATTATTTCTGATACATTTCATTCCCTGCCTTCATTAACATCCTATATCTCTTGTTTTCATGTTTAAAAAAATATTGATTCATTTGTGTTGTGATTTTAGAAAAGTGAATTGAACTATACCTTTGGCCCCCGAGTTTCTGTCACACTGGGACTGCCTCCTCCATCTATATGAAGACAGTAAAGTCATCCTTTTCAACCAAGACAAAGGTCAGCAAACTACAACCTGTGGTCAGCTTTCCCACATTGTTCCCTTTTGTGTGACCTGCTATTATGATTTTATACTTTTACGTGACTGCAAAAGCAAAAAAATATTTTGTAACAAAAACGATAGAAAACTCAAATTATGATGTTCTTAAACAAATATTAACTGAAATACAAAGAAACACATTCATTTGTATGTTTTCTATGTTTCTTTATTAGTGTTTTATTTTCATCTGGTTTTTGCGATGTTAACTCACTGAGTAGCCTTGACTGACCTAGAACTGGAAGTATACAACAGGCTTGCCTCAAACTCATGGACATTTCGTTGTCTCTGCCTCCCGAGTGATGGCATTAAAGGGGGCAGCACCCTGCCTGACATCATTTGTATGGTTTCCATGGATGCTTTCCTGCATGAGTAATTTAACTGATCAAGATTCATATAGTTATAAAGCCTAATTGTCCTCTAGTCACATACACACACACACACACACACACACACACACACACACACACACACACATCATTATTAAACTTGTTCTTACAAAGGTAAATGTGTTACAGAAAATATCAGAAAAGAAAGCCTACAGTCATAGGCAGGAAGATTCTCACGAGTGATGCAGGACAAAATGAACCCCCACCCCCTACTCAAAAGCAGAACAAGAAGGATGAGACAACAATTGCTTTCTCTCATGAATGTAGTTTGCCACATCTGTAGCTGAATTGTGGACCTTTCATTTCTGGGGTGTACTCAATCTCCTCACTTCAGATACTTTTATTCTAATGTGATCCTGAGAAATAAAGGAGATAAATAGACAATGCTTTGTACATGTCAATACAAATTGAGTCACGGTGGTAGACTGCAGATGGACAGGAAATAGCTATCATTGTTTTTTCTTTACCATGTGAAACATATTGAAGAGGTTAAAACTAAAAGTCTTATAATTTTTTAGACACACACATTGTTGGATAAAGGGATTATAGAAGTTTTCTTCAAAATAACTGTGAGGCAATGATAATACTAATAAATATATGAACTCAGAAGAGGCATTCACCAAGATAAGTATCTTGATACCTAGAACAGGTATTTGTGCATAGATAACATTTGGGAGCTTATTGCTTAAAAGAAAATTTAAAGAAGTATTGAATGATTCCATCTTGAAAAGGGATAATGATTTAAAAAAAACCAGAATTTCATGGGAAAGATTTATTGAAGCTAGTAAGAGGAGATGTAAAAGTGGAGAACACTAAGAAAGTACAGCAGAATAATGATGTGGAAGAGAAGGAGCAGGCCTTCTGATGGAAGGAGGGGAGGCCGATGGAGATGTCAAGGAGGAAAAGCTCCGAGAAGACTGTGTGGAGTCTTCAACAGCATTTTGAGAACAAATGAGAATGCAGTGAAAAACAGATGTGAAAAGACACATTTGGGGACAAGAAAGATTTGGAAATAGTTGTTTAGTGTAAAAGAATCACATGGCTCTAGTTGCTTCACCGCTTAGTGCTATTGTCCCAATAGAATCATCTGGCTTCGATTTTCATAGGAGTACCTTTTAGGAAGAGAGGTATGATTGAAAGTCAATTAAACATTCAAAAACTAACAGGAATATTTTGAGGACCTAGAGTTGGTAAGAACGGTTTTGTTTTCTTATTTGTTCATTTTGCTTTTTTTTTTCTTTTTGGATTTTTATTTCTTTTAATCTCTATTAAGTGAGTAACTTTGTATCTAAAACTTAAGATTTAAGTAATTTTGTCCATCTTTTAGTTTTGTGACTGTAGAAGTTATGAAGATCTGTGTTATTACATTTCATATGCTGACATATCCTTGAGAGGAGGCTCATACCCAGAGTCCATTCATTCTACAAGAAGGCTCACTGAAAATAACAAACATCAACATCCTGCCTGACTAGGGATGGCATAGCTATTTTTCTTGTCACTCAGCCTGAGATGCTTGGCCATCCTTGAATATTTTTCTCCTTTCTTCTTGAACAGCAGAGTGACCTGTTCATGTCATTAACAAATGGATTTTGAATACAAATGTTTATATTACAATCATGCCTCCTTTTAGTACTGGGTGTAAAAACTTGGGTGAATACTTTAACCTCTAAGAACCTGTACTTAACTTATCTCTAACATGTAGACGGCTTTGTTTAGCTGTGATTATAGTTTGGTGATGATTAAGTAATATAATCAAGGCAAAGTGCTTAGCCTAGGACCTGATGCATAACAAGGGTTCATTAAATGCTAGTTACTCTGTCAATATTAGTGTCAGCACCCTATTATGGTTTTCATGATGTCTGGCTCCTTATTCTTTTGGGTACTTGATAATAGCTTCCAAAGACTTTCATAATACCTGATATTTTCAAGTTCTTCCCATATGCCTTGTCTTCCAACCAATATTATAATTTACAGATATGTTATAGGTCCTTTAGCATAATTCTATAGCTAATAATACATGACTAAACTATCTTTGATTTCTTTCAGATATATGGAAATTTTTGTTTGTTTGTTTGTTTGGTTTTTTGAGAAGGGTTTCTCTGTGTAGCTTTGCACCTTTCCTGGAACTCACTCTGTAGACCAGGCTGGCCACGAACTCACAGAGATCCTCCTGGCTCAGCCTCCCAAGTGCTGGGATTAAAGGCGTGCACCACCGGGTCACCTGCTACCCTCTAAACTTATCCTTTTTTATGGCTTTCCTTTCCTTCCTTCCTTCCTTCCTTCTTTCCTTCCTGCCTGCCTCCCTCCCTCCCTCCCTCCCTCCCTCCCTCTCTCTCTCTCTCTCTCTCTCTCTCTCTCTCTCTTTGTACTAGAGGCAGAAAATAGACAAACTAATTATTTCTTCTAAACGTGACAAGTCCATACAATTGTTCAATGAGGTTTCATTCACTTGATGTCCATAACTCATGTCTGGTACCATTTCCTGTAAGCATTGATCCTTCCGACCCCAAGACTCCCTGACTATCTGTTGGAAGAAAAATTTCCTTGTAGGGAACACATCTCATTTTCCCTGAAAGTCAATTGCCTCTTTCTGTTTTAGATATATAGATCTATTCTAGATAAATATATCTTTCACAAACATCTGGATGTCTTAGAACATCTAGGAAATGTGCTGGATAAAAGCATTAGATGTTTAAACACAGAATCATTTTTTTTTTTTTTGGTTTTTTCGAGACAGGGTTTCTCTGCGTAGTTTTGCACCTTTCCTGGAGCTCACTTGGTAGCCCAGGCTGGCCTCGAACTCACAGCGATCCACCTGGCTCTGCCTCGCGAGTGCTGGGATTAAAGGCGTGCGCCACCGCCGCCCGGCTTACAGAATCATTTTTAAGCTGTACTTATAAAATAGGCCTATGGTAACAATGAAAACAATGTAGTGGAGGAATGATAACTAGGAAACTGAGTATTATATAAGTAAAAATATCCACTAAAATTTTTACTTTTAAAAAAGATGTA
Organism: Peromyscus maniculatus bairdii; assembly: GCF_049852395.1. Classification (NCBI taxonomy): domain Eukaryota; kingdom Metazoa; phylum Chordata; class Mammalia; order Rodentia; family Cricetidae; genus Peromyscus; species Peromyscus maniculatus. The sequence continues at coordinate 17,276,130 of NC_134857.1, read as the reverse complement.
TTTATTTTTTTGAGATGATAATATAGTGATAACATTTTCCTTTCCCTTTCCTCCCTCTAACCATCACCCCATGTACCACTCTTTGGTTTCTTCATGCCTTAGCTTTTCATTGTTTTTAGATGTATAAATGGATATATATATATATATATATATATATATATATATATATATATATATATTTAGGTTATATTCCTACATATAACCTGTTCAGTCTGAATAATACTAATCACATGTGTGTTTTCAGGGCTGATCATTTGGTAAATGGATAACTAAGTGGGCACTATTCCCTGGAGAAGACTTTCTTTTTATTTTTATGTGAATGACCATTCATCTAGACATGTATTATGTGTCTGTGTTTATGAAAGATGGAGGAAGACTAGAAGGACCCAGAACAAGAATTTTAAAGGTTTGAAAGCCACAATGTGGATGTTAGAACCAAATTCAGGTGCTGGGAAAGCTGCAAATGTTATTGAACTCTGAGCCATCTCTCCCCCAATTTTCAGTTGTTGTTGTTTTTTTGTTTGTTTGTTTGTTTTTTTTTTTTACTTATAAACTATATGGCTATAGCAGGCTTCTTGTTATCTTGTTCTTTTTTTAAATTTTATTTTACAATACTATTCAGTTCTACATAACAGCCACAGATTTCCTTGTTCTCCCCCTTCCTGCCCCACTCCCCTTCCCCCCAGCCCACCCCCATTCCCACCTCCTCCAGAGCAAGGCCTCCCCCGAGAACTGAGATCGACCTGATAGACTCAGTCCAGGCAGGTCCTGTCCCCTCCTCCCAGATTAAGCCAATCATCCCTGTATAAGACCCAGGTTTCAAACAGCTAACTCATGCAGCGAGCCCAGGACCTGGTACCACTGCCTAGATGCCTCCCAAACAGATCAAGCCAATCAATTGTCCCACCTATTCAGAGGGCCTGATCCAGTTGGGGGCCCCTCAGCTACATAAACAACCTGAACATGAGTGGGAGCAATGAAGGGTGAGGGTCGAGGGAAAGAGAGCGAAAATTCCATCCAGCTGGATCAAGAACAGAGAGGGAGAACAAGGAATAGGAGACCATGGTAAATGAAGACCACACGAAAAAAAGGAAGAAACAAAGTGCTAGAGAGGCCCACAGAAATGCATAAAGATACCCCCACAAAAGACTGCTGGCAATGGCCGAGAGACAGCTGGGACTGGCCTACTCTGGTGATGGGATGGTCAAACACCCTAATAGTTGTGCCAGAAACCCCATCCAAGGACTGAGGAATCTGGATGTAGAGATCCACGGCTGGGCCCCAGGTGGTGCTCTGGGAGTCTAATTAGCGAGAAAGAGGAGGGTTTATATGAGCGAGAATTGTTGAAACCAAGGTTGGATAAAGCACAGGGACAAATAGCCAATCGAATGGAAGTTTATTTATTTATTTATTTATTTATTTATTTATTTATTTATTTATTTAATCTTAAATTTTTTTCTTTTTATTTATTTTACAATACTATTCAGTTCTACATAATAGCCACAGATTCCCTTGTTCTCTCCCTTCCTGCCCGCTCCCCTTCCCCCCAGCCCACCCCCCATTCCCACCTCCTCCAGATCAAGGTCTCCCCGGAGGACTGGGATCGACCTGATAGACTCAGTTCAGGCAGGTCCAGTCCTCTCCTCCCAGATTGAGCCAAGCGTCCCTGCATAAGTTCCAGGTTTCAAACAGCTAACTCATGCAACGAGCCCAGGACTTGGTACCACTGCCTAGATGCCTCCCAAACAGATCATGCCAATCGACTGTCTCACCTATTCAGAGGGCCTGATCCAGTTGGGGGCCCCTCAGCCTTTGGTTCATAGTTCATGTCCATTCATTTGGTTATTTGTCCCTGTGCTTTATCCAACCTTGGTTTCAACAATTCTCGCTCATATAGACCCTCCTCTTTCTCACTAATTAGACTCCCAGCGCTCCACCTGGGGCCTAGCCGTGGATGTCTGCATCCAGATTCCTCAGACCTTGGATGGGGTTTCTGGCACAACTATTAGGGTGTTTGGCCATCCCATCATCAGAGTAGGTCAGTCCCGGCAGTCTCTCGACCATTGCCAGCAGTCTTTTGTGGGGGTATCTTTGTGGATTTCTGTGGGCCTCTTTAGCTCTTTGTTTCTTCCTTTTCTCATGTGGTCTTCATTTACCATGGTCTCCTATTCCTTGTTCTCCCTCTCTTTTCTTGATCCAGCTAGGATCTCCCGCTCTCTATCCCTCGACCCTCGCCATTCATTGCAATTCTTCACAGACCTGGAAAGAATAATACTCAACTTCATATGGAAAAACAAAAAACCCAGGATAGCCAAAAGAATCCTGTACAATAAAACAACCTCTGGAGGCATCACAATCCCTGACTTCAAGCTCTACTATAGAGCTACAGTAATAAAAACAGCTTGGTATTGGCATAAAAAACCGACATGTGGACCAATGGAATCGAATTGAAGACCCTGACATTAACCCACACACCTATGAACATATAATTTTTGACAAAGAAGCCAAAAGTGTACAATGGAAAAAAGAAAGCATCTTCAACAAATGGTGCTGGCATAACTGGATATCAACATGTAGAAGGCTGCAAATAGATCAATATCTGTCACCGTGCACAAAACTTAAGTCCAAGTGGATCAAGGACCTCAACATAAATCCAGCTACTCTGAACCTGCTAGGAGAGAAAGTAGGAAGTAGTCATGAATGCATTGGCATAGGAGATCACTTCCTAAATATAACACCAGTAGCACAGACACTGAGACAAACAATCAATCAATGCCCCCCCCCCTTTTTTTTTAAAGATTTATTTACTTATATAGTGTTCTGCCTGCATGTATGCCTGCAGGCCAGAAGAGGGTGCCAGATCTCATTACAGATGGTTGGGAGCCACCATGTGGTTGCTGGGAATTGAACTCAGGACCTCTGGAAGAGCCACTAGTGCTCTTAACCTCTGAGCCATCTCTCCAGCCCCAATTTTCAGTTTTAACAAATCATTTCAACATAAAATTTCCTTAAAGATAAACTCAGCAAATAGAGTTCTGAGTTTGTTTATGGTAGGTAAGTATATGTGCCTAATAATATTGTGCTGCTCTCTAGTACAATGCGTTTCTGAGGGAAGGTTTATATTAAGTGTCTGAAATAGACAACTACTCAAACCAAGTAAAGCCTTTCACCTTAATGATCCTTGCATGCTACTCTGTGTTAGCTAGCCCAATGGTACTCTATAAATATGGTCATTGCATTCACTGATTCTTCCAAAGCTTTACAAGTTGATTTATTTCCTACTTGTGGTGACATACATGACATTGACATTCTGACGAGCTGTACTTCTGAAAAGTTCATGGACAGAAAGTTACAAAGGAGAGGAGAGTAGGTTCCTAAGGAAGTATCAGCATTTATAAATTACAAGGACATTACTTAAAGAACATGCATGTCTGTAGAAAAACTGTAATTTACCATAAGGAAAAACCTAAACATACACATTCCTACTCTGCTGCTCTTTATTTTTAATTGTAAGAAAAGATTAAAACAATGAAATAAAGTATCATTTATCATGTGACCAGATCCATTTTTATCACCTCTGTCACTGTAAATGGTCAGAGTGGGAGAAAAAATATGTGTATATTAAGAAGTCTGATCTGCACAGAAGACACCTTGGCAACTTTCATGATCCTTCATCCTCTATTTTCCAGTTATTAAATGATGTCTTTGCAAGTTATCATTGACACTACAATGGTGCATCTGGTCTGAAGCTGCATTCATCTTGCTCACTGGACAAAAGTTCTCACAGTTACAGTACTTTGAAGTGAGGTAAGCATGTTACATTGAAAGGACAGTGACAGATATTTTTATTTCATTCCCCCCCTTTTTTTTTCTACCAAAGTTTCTTTCAAAAACAGGTCTTGTCCTTTTGAGAAAACTGCATTAGGAAATTGTTGGAAAGAACAATCATTTCAAGATAATTCCCATTTGAATGGCTCTACAAAATACCACAAAAGTATTTTATTTGAATTGATTTTCACATAGCAAAACATACTTTTAGATTATGAACTGTTTGCTTGCTAACACCAAGGAGTATAGCTAGAGTTTTCCTGTCTGGCCCACAGTCAGGATAAATCTCTCTCACCTGCCAGTCTTGCAGCTGCTCAGACCCAACCAAGTAAACACACAGAAACTTATATTGCTTACAAACTGTATGGACACAGCAGGCTTCTTGTTATTTAGTTCTTATACCTTAAATTAACCCATTTCTATTAGTCTATAAGTTGCCACATGGTTCGTGGCTTACCGGTACCTTACGTCTCACTTGTCATGGCAGCTGACATGTTTCTCTGCCTCAACCTTCCACTTCCCAGAATTCTTTTCTCTGTTTGTCCCGCCTATACTTCTTCCAGCCTGGCTACTGGCCAATCAGTGTTTTTATTTATTAACCAATCAGCACAACACATTTGATATACAGAACATCCCACAGCAAAGGAGTGTAAAATCACTCCTCAAGAGTAAATAATTCTTTCTGTTTGTAAATATGTATTAATTTCCTTTAAATCACAATAAGTTCTTATCATATAGATAAGGTTTCTATAACAAATCTTTTATTGAAAATACTAAATCTGGGGCTGGAAAAATGGCTTACTCATTAAAAACACTTGCTGATTATTAGAGAACCTAGTTTCTTCCCAGCACTCTCATGGCAGCTCACAAACAGCTTAAAATTATAGTTTCAGGGGATCTGTTGTTCTCTTCTGGTCTCCATGGGCACCAAAGCCACAGGTGGCATACACACAAACATATCTATATCTATATCATCTATATCTATATCTACATCTATCTCTCTATATGCAAATAAAACATTCATACACATAAAATGAAAATAATTTTAAGAAGAATATTAAATCAATATTTTTGTTTATACATTTCTACATATGTTTGTATATTTGTTTCAGATATCTTATTACATTTGCCTCAATTAGTAAACCACTAAAGACTTCAAGAGGAAATATTAATTCTCTGACCAATAAGACACTGAGTGCTTTTTTTTTTTTAGTACAGAAATATGTGCGAGTTTCTAATTTGTTTTTTGAAGTTTAATCTTGTAAAGCTTTTTGGTTAAATCAGTTGATTCTTGTGCCTTGATGAAAAGAGAGAAACTTTCTCTGGTGTGTCACTGATCCTTGTAATTTCTATCTAATCAGGAAAACAATTTTAATTAATTCAGACAGTCGCATCTATGGTGTCTGTGCCCTTTAGGGACTCTTTCATTATGGATGCAAATGTGCTCCTAAAATAATGAGAATGTCATTATCCTGCTTTATTCATCAAGGTGGTCAGGAAGAGAACAAAAGAAATCATGTAATGATGAGGTTATCTTCTAATATACAGCAATGACATTAACTTTAGTATTTCTGAGCCTCATTTTCATTGTCATGACTAGACAATGTTCTCTATTGCTCAGTGGTGAAGATGATGAGGGCAGATGTCAAAAAAAGATTAATTCAGCATCTTTTTTTTCACTGTCAGAACATAGATCATGGCTTCATTTTTACATTTGAAGAAAAATGTGTGCTTGTTAATCTAACAATGGAGTTAGATAATTAATAAAAGAAGACTACAAAAATCAGAAGGCATTTAATAAAACATATTAATGTTAAATTTCAAATTGGTTTGTGAAGAAATTATGAATATTCATTGTCTTCTTAACATTGTACTTGAGAAAAAATATGTACAGTATATGCAAGTAGTGACTCAATTGTGAAGTCTCTAGCTTGCTAACTTGGAAAAAGACTGAAATACACATCTACCATGAGACAGTCATTGTTACATAAAATCACTCCAATATACTGCTTTATAAGTTACTCACTTGCTTATTCGCTAAAAATATTATATGTGCTTATGTACCTATGAGAGAAAACATGGAAACTAGTTCAGTAGAATTTATGTTTTCAGAATGAGTTGAGTAATAAGTTGTGAAGAAGAAATCTACATATGTGCCCATGTCAACAGAGTCTCCAGTGGCACAGAGACTAAGAACATCATCTACTTCAGGGTATTTCCACTAGATTACTGAAGTTTGACTATCAAATGACAATGTTGCTGCTGAAATACAAAGATATCATAAAAGATAGATGACAGGGAGGATAGAGGTCAAGGGCAATAGGGGTCATGGAAGATAGAAGCCTTGGCAGATAAAGGTCTTAGGGGATAGAAATGATAGGTAACAGAGATAATAGGATATAAAAGTCATGGAAGATAGAGGTCTTGTAGGATAGAAGTCATGAGGTATAGAATTCATGGGAGATAAAGGCCACTGGGTATATAGATTGTGGAGGCTTTGCATCATGGGAGGTCGAGGTCTTGGAGGATAGAGGTATTGAGGACACAGGTTATGGAGTACAGAAAGCATGAGGATAGAGATGCTTGATATAGGTCATGGAGAATAATAGTCTTGGGGGATAGAAGTCATAATAGACAGAGGTCATGGAGGATAGAGGTCATAAGGAGACAAAGGTCTTGGAGGTAGAGGTCAGGAGAGATATAGGTCATGAAGGGTAGAGGTCATGAAGAATAGAGTTCACAGAAGATAGAGTTCATGGAATATATAGGCAATGGAGGATAGAAGTTATGAAGTATAGAGATCACAGAGGGTAGAGATCAAAGAAGAAAAAAATCATAGACAACAGGATTTAGAGCCTCTTGAATGTGGAGCTTAGTCTTGTTCTTAAGCAAGCAGAAAATGTACTCTATACTTAATTTCAATGTTTAAAATTAAGGTTAAAATTTTTACTGTGAATTGAGTTTCAATGGAACAAAGACATATATCTCTGGTATATCCAGTAATATAACTGAATTTAGACAAAGTTCTACCTAAAATATATTGAATAGTTCCAACCAAGGCTATGGCCTCTGGCCCTAATTTGTGTCCTCATCACCACACACCTGAGTTTCTATAATGGGCCTTTTCATGATCTCCAAGACCAACCTTAAGAATAACAAACTAGTCTTCATGATACAAAGAACTGGACTGTGATTTTAAGCATTTCCTTCTCTGAATATGGTATCTTAATATCCTCTACAAAGTTCGAATGCTGTGTTTTCTGTTCATATACAATCAGTTCCTAGTAGGTGCTTTTATCCTTTATCAACCAGTATTCTGTTGATACTTATCTGTTCTACACCTCTTAAATTTTTCTCTAATAGACTGGAGTTTAGTGTGTTTTGTTGTCTTTTCCTCCATATCTCTCCACTTCCATGGATATTTATACTGGTTTGAATTCTTTCCACCTAGCCAAAATTTACTCTCAGCTAAATAGAAACAAATGTCAATTACTTATGATATTGTTTAACTTTGGAAGGAAGATGGGGTTTGTGGTGATATTTTGTGTTCTAACAAGTAATGTTTGCCTGGAGATCAGAGTGTGTAGCTAGCCACTAGTTAACCATAGAAGCCAGTGGTGGCATACACCTTTAATTCCAGCAATTGGGATCTTATGTCTTTGATACCAGTACTTGGGGGGCACACACCTTTGATTCCATTAGGGAGATGGAGACAGGAAGTGTTATGGCTAGACAGAGAGAGGAATATAAGGCAGGAGGAGACAGGAGCTCACCCCTTTCAGGCTGAGGAGATGGCTGTGGCTTGCTCCTTTGTCGCTCTGATTTTTCTGCATTTACCCCAGTATCTGGCTCCCGGATTTTATGATTAAGACCAATTAGGATTTGAGCTACAAGAATCTCTATCTAGAGGTCTCATAATATTTGGAATGTTGCTCAATAATGGCATCAAAATATTACATTCCTCAATAAGATATAGGCTTTAGTCCCTGCTCTCTTTTCAGCCATTGGTTCACCTACATGTTGAATGAAATGGATAAAATATGTAACACTCATTAATACAACTTTATTGTCAATGACTCCCTTTAAAACTCTGTAATGTGCTGTTACCACATTGGTAAAAATGGGTTTAGAGATAATATTTGATTTGCCTTCTTTTGTGTTGCTGATCATTTTGTCCTAGAAACAGAGCCAGGCAGAGGTAGCACATACCTTTAATCCCAGTAGTGGGAAGAACACATGCCTTTAGTCCCAGGAAGTAATGTCTGGGCAGAGAAAGTTATATACAGCTTGAGGAAAGAGGAATTCATTCTCTTTAGGCTGAGGATCTTGTACAGGGAAGAGCTAGTGGCTGGCTGTTCTGCTTCTCTGATCTTTCAGCATTCACCCTGATATCTGGCTCTGGAATTTTTATTAAAAGACCATATAAGATTTGAACAACATTGGATTATTTTAGGTGATAAATAAAAAAACAATTTTAACTTCTCAAACATTAGTACAATTTTAACTGTAAATCAACAATACTCAGCACTATACTTATTGTTTATAATTGCTTATATTTCTAACAAAGAATGCCTATCAACCTGCCTTCTTTTCTTTCCCTTCCTTTCTTTCCTTTTTCTTTTCTTTCTTTCTTTTGGTGGTTTATGCTTCACTATTTTCACAACCTGACAATATCCCTTAGTCTGACTGAAGGACAAAAATAAAATTTTAAATGACATCCATAATATATGAATATATATTTGTGAATTTATAAATTAGGGACTTATTTTCTTCTCATTTTATTAAAAAACAGTAGCCTACATTTATTGGACAAAATGAAAGGATCCAAATAACAACTTCATTCAAATGTATCATTTACATTAGCCATGTATACCCAATATTATACTCCCATTTTTGTGGGTATAGCTAACTTAACTTAACTTTCTTAGGTTGGAATTATCCACCTAGAACCTTCTGTAGGGCTGGACTTGTGCACATATATTGATTAAATTTGACTTCATCATAAATATTGTGTCTCTCCATCTATAGTAATCAAAAGTTTTTCTGGGCATTTTATTCCAGGCTGTCACCTGTGGACTCTTAGGATCTGCAACACATCTTTCCAGGCCTTTCTGGCTTTTAGAATCTCCACTGAAAATTGGATATAATTCTAATAGGTCTGCCTTTATGTGTTACTTGGTCTTTTCCTTTTCCATTTTTTATTCTGTATGTTTAGTATTTTGATTATTATGTGGCAAGGATACTTTTTTTCTGGTCTGGTCTGTTTTGTGATCTGTAAGCTTCTTGTACCTTTATAGGTATGTCTTTCTTTAGGTTGGGAAAATTTTCTATGATTTTGTTGAATATACATTCTGGGCCTTTGACCAGGGATTCTTCTCTTTCTTCTATCATTATTCATAGGTTTGGTCCTTTCATAGTGTCCCACATTTCCTGGGTATATGTTTTAGGAATATTTCAGATTTAACAGTTTCTTTGACTGATGAATCTATTTCATCTCTTGTGTCTTTAATGAATTTTACTCTTCCATCTCTTGTACTTTTGTTGGTGATGCATCTGTAGTTCCTGTTCACTTTCTCAAATTTTTCATTTCCAGAACTCCCTCAGGTTTTTTTTGTATAGTTTCTATTCCCATTTTCATGTCTTGAATAGTTTTATTTGTTTGCTTTAACTGTTTATTTTTTCTTGGTTTTCTTGATATTCTTTAAGAGATTTATTGATTTCTTCCAATTTTTTATTTAGCCTTCCCTCAATTTCTTTAAGGGATTTTTTTCATTTCCTCTTTAAGGAGCTCTTTCATCTTCATAAAGTTATTTTTAAAGCCATTTTCTTGTTCTTCAACTGTGTTGGAATGTTCAGGTATTTCTGTTGTAGGATAGATAGATGGGTTCTGTCATGGATATATTGCCCTTTCTGTTATTGACTGTGTTCTTACACTGACATGTAGGCATCTGGATTTAGGATGACTATAGGTATAGGTGTTGATTCCAGTGTTTGTTTTTGTTGGATGGGTGTTTTGTTCCTGGATTTCTGTTTCCTCTCTGGTCTTTTTGCCTACGTGGCCAAGCTTTCTGAGTCTTCCACTGGGGTTAATGGGCATAGGATCCCTTAATTGTATTTGAACTCTGGTAAAGGCAAAGGTTTTTTTTTTTTTTTTTTTTTTTTTTTTTTTTTTTTTTTGTCCTTTGATCTGGTCTGACAGCCAGTAAAGCCTGAGTCTTCTGGTGTAACTAAGACTGGTCTGACCTTCAGTGGAGTTGTTGGGCCTGTTTTCCAACTGTTGTGAACTGTATCAGTGTCTATGAGGTCTGTTCTTCCAACTGGTGTGGACTCTGTCTTGGCTATGGTGTCTGCTATGGTTCTGGCTGTCCAAGGGGAGAATGAGGAGGTGTGAGGGGTTAGGCAGGGGTGGGGTCTTGGGGGAGCAGAACCAGTGGGTGGCAGCAGTCCAGCTGGCAGGTGGATCACTCACTAGCCTGGGCATAGTGAGGGCTGCAATGGGATTCTTCCAGATCCAGGAACAGGGACCAACAGTGGTGCTTTTGCTGAGATGAGCTGGGATAGGCCACAGAATAGGCATGTCACTCACTATCTGTGGCTGGTGTGGTCTGTCCATCAGTGGCAGAAGCCTGCTGGAGTTAGAGATAGGGCCCAACAGTAGCAGGGCCATGGATGAGCTGGGATGGCATAGGCTTGGGGAAGGGTTGCTGGAGACAGAATCCATGGAGGGGTGCAGTTCTGGCAGGTGAGTCACTCCCTGCCTCTGGCCAGTGTGGTCTGAGCCTCAGTGGTGGAAGTCTGCTGGGGCTGGGAGCAGGGGACCACAGCAACAAAGCAAGGGATGAGTGGGATCATATTTTAAAATGTGATAGCCCTGTTTTGCCTGTTGAATTTAAATTTGTAGTTATACAATAACTTTTTGACTTTTTCTTCAGTTTAATGGATTCCAAATGCTAGGAATTTGCAAGTTAAGAAGATAAGAAGCCAGAAGAGATATACCATAGAATAAGTTTCACACAGAAGTCAATGAGAAAAGCCATACTGTCAATTCAAAAAATGATAAGAATAACCAAAAAATAAAGCTAAAAACAAACATACCATAATGTAGCAGTTCCACTTCTAGACATATGCTGAAAAGATTTGAAAGCAAGTCACTGTCCTTCAAAAGATCTTTGCACACCTTGTCCATAGCATATTCATTCACTAAAATAAAAACTCAACTCCATATACATAGATTAACAAATCAACAAGTAAAATGTAATACCCACATGTAACAGAATGTTATTCAACCTTAAAAGGAAGAAATTCTGACATAAGCTCTAATATTGATAAGGACCTTCAATTCAGAGGGCTATGTCAATTAAAAAAATAATATTGAGTAATTTCCCATCTGTAAGTCACTTTGTCAGTTTTAGAAGATGAGAGTTTGAGAGAGGGATGGAGATGATGACTGAATGACATTATGAATGTATTGAACATCACTAAAAAGCAAAATGTATTCTTGTATGTGTATTTTACCAGGATCTAAAAAAACTACTGAAAATCTAGGAAAATGATTTAACTAAATCATGAGATTTTAAGAATGACTTTAACATTAAAAATTGTTTGGAAACCTAAGAGTGTGATTTTTAGTAGCAATGATGAATTATTTATTGCTAAATGTACTTGATTCTTGCTAAAAGTGTTGGAATCACTATGTATGGTGGGTGGGTGCATATATATGTTCTTAGGATATAAAATTAAAGTCACATTGGTTAAATGCAATGTCCAAATAAAATATGTTATGTGGAGATTTTAAAAATGGATATAAGAAATAATATTCTATGAGGGGTGGAGTTAATTCAAATGTATGGCTCCATAGTTATCCATATTACTAACTGAAACAGACACAAGATACAATAATGATGTTTGTAATATATAGGATTGATATATTTTGTTTTGTCACATCAGGTTTTTAAGAAATGTTTATTCAAACCACTATAAAAAAATACAGGACACAAAACCTTACATATGAAAAACAGTCATTTAGTCAAACTTTAAGTGAATACGACAAACAAAAGGCTCTCATTTGAAATTTTTATGATCAGAAAGAGTTCTACTGTGATCATCAAAATGTTTCACCCAAGGAAAAAAAAATATAAAATGACAGAAAAACTTAATTCAAACCTAGAACCACTTCAGTTTTACTTTTATTTTTCTTTATTAAGAAATTTTCTACTCATTCTACATACCACCCATACATCCTACCTCTTCCCTCATCCCACCTCCAGCCCTCTCTCCCAAGCCACCCCATATCTCCACATGCCTGAAATCAAGATCTCCCATGGAAAGTCAGGATAGCTAAAAGGATCCTATATAATAAACAACCCATAGAGGCATCATGATCCCTGACCTCAAGCTCTACTATAGAGTCACAGTAATAAAAACAGCTTGGTACTGGCATAAAAACTGACATGTGGATCAATGAAATTGAATTGAAGACTCTGCCATTAATCCACACACCTATGAACATATGATTTTCAACACAGAAGCCAAAACTGTACCATGGAAAAAAGAAAGCATCTGCAACAAATGGTACTGGCATAACTGGATGTCAACATGCAGAAGAATGCAAATAGATCCATATCTGTCACCATGCACAAAACTCAAGACCAAATGAATTAAAGACCTGAACATAAACCCAGTTACACTGAATTTGATAGAGGAGAAAGTAGGAAGTAGTCTGGAATGCATTGGCACAGAAAACCTATTGGTGAAATTATTAAGGCCACACCACGTAGTGAAAAGGAAGGTTTATTTTGTGGGGTAACTTACAAGTGAGGGGATAGGCTACAGGGTCTGGGAAAGGTGTAGTCCAGCTGTGTTCTCTGGAGAACTCTGCTCAGTCTACCTTCAGTGCCCAGGGTCCAGGAACCAAGAGAGTCAGCCCATCCAGAACTCAGGTCTTCAGTGTCCTCTCTCAGCCCTGCCTTGTAGGCATGACAATTACCGAAGCTTCAATGGGGGTTGGAACTTACAGGTCAAAGCTGGAATGGTTATCCACTACAGAAACCACTTCCTAATTATAACGACAGTAGTACAGACACTGAGAGCAACAATTAATAAATGTGACCTCCTGAAACTGAGAAGCTTTTGTAGAGCAAAGGACACTGTCAACAAGACAAAACAACAGCCCACAGAATGGGAAAAGATCTTCACCAACCCCCACATCTGACAGAGGGCTTATCTCCAAAATATATAAAGAACTCAAAAAGCTAGACTTCAAAATACTGAAAAATCTGCTTAAAAAAATGGTGCTACAGAGCTTAAAAGAGAATTCTCAACAGAAGAATCTCAAATGGCTGAAAGATATTTAAGGAATTGCTCAACATCATTAGTCATTAGGGAGATGCAAATCAAAACAACTCTGAGATACCATCTTACACCCATCAGAATGGCTAAGATCAAAAACACTGAAGACAGTTTATGTTGGAGAGGATGTGGAGCAAGGGGAACACTCCTCCACTGTTGGTGGGAATGCAAACTTGTACAGCCACTCTGGAAATCAGTATGGTGGTTTCTCAGAAAATTGAGAATAAGTCTTCCTCAAGACCCAAATATACCACTTTTGGGCATATACCCAAGGGATATTCAATCTTACCACAAGGACACATGCTCAACTATGTTCATGTCAGCATTATTATAATAACAAGAACCTGGAACAACCTAGATGCCACTCAACTGAAGAATGGATAAAGAAAATGTGGCACATATACACAACAGGGTACTACTCAGCAGTAAAAAACAATGATATCATGAAATTTGTAGGCAAGTGAATGGAACTAGAAAATATCATCCTGAGTGAGGTAACCCAGACTCAGTTTTACGTTTTATAGCTAAACTTTTCTATGATTGAAAAGCCTATTCATGAGACATTCATGTGTATAATATTTCAGCCTTTCAGGCTTTTCATGTAGCAGAAATGACTCATACCCTTCATTTATATTTCTGTAAGTGACCACAATAAAACTCATTGGTTCACCAAATTAGACTCTGATGGTATCCATACTTAGGTTTATTGTCAGTTCCCAAATTGAAGTGTTCACAGCTCCTCAGGAATAATTGATCACAATAGAGTTCTTGGGGGATCTGATACCCTCGATTGGCCTCCAGAGGAACTTTCACCTACATGGATGTCCCCTATTCCATTCCTTACAGGTTGATTATATATATATATATATATATATATATATATATATATATATATATATATATATATTCTTTAAAAAAAATTACTGAACCAGGTATGGTGGCATATACCTTTAAACCCAGCCCTTAGGAGGGAGAGGAAGGTGGATCTCTATGAGTTTAATGCCACCCTCATCTAAAACATGAGTTCCAGCTTAGCCAGGGCTGTTACATAGAGAAACCCTGTCTTGAAAATCCAATACTACTACTGCTACTGCTACAACAACTACTACTACTACTACTACTACTAATAATAATAATAATAATAATAATAATAATAATAATTGCAAAATAAAATTATTTCATTTTCTGGCATATTTTGAGTGAATACAATGCTAAACAAATAATAACAGTATCATGGGAAAAATTTAGATCACTTTCTGAGCTACAGTGTGATGTGCTAAAATGAGAAACTGGCTTATGTTACTGGTATTGTACCTGGCGCAGATGTTTCTATTTTTCTCATATAGGTACACGAGAGGACAGAGGATAACAAGCTATAAATTGGGGGTTTGCAGAATAGACCCCATGCCCATCTCCTAAACCACCATACATTGTAGACATTGCAAAAGCCTTTAATTTCTTTGAATATCTTCTCTAATTGCTCAGAGATGGACACACAAGTCACCTTTGCAGTTGTATCTCATCATCCTATTTACCTTTAGAGTGGAGTGTGAGAAGACTATAGCATTGAAGAGTAGCTTTTGTAAAAGTGAGCCATGATGTTGACCTCTATCTGCAGAACTTGTCATTCACTTGCTTTTAACTAAGCTACAAATCCTTTGTTCTTAATTTATTGATTTGAAATTCATGAGTTTTGCAACTGCTTCCCATCAGGACAAATAACCCCCCTGCTGTTGAAATCACTTGCATAATTTATCTCACTCAAATCTGGAGTTGCATCATTGCCTTCTTTGCAATTACCCTGCACTCAAGCTTTTCACTTTATTCAGATACTTTTAATTTTTCCTTATTCTTAAGCATTTCTAAATTAATAATGTGCTCATCTGAATGCCTCAGTATGCTACAAAAGTCTATTTTTATATGCAATAGTTTGGGAGGATATTAATATACAGATTATACTCAAAGATAAAGTCAAATTGTTACAGTTTTTCTTTTTTATTATTAAGAAATTTTCTAATCATTTTACATACCAATCACAGATCCTCCTCTCCTCCCTCCTTCCACCCCCAGCTTTCTCCCCACCCCATCTCCTATTCCCACCTCCTCCAATTCTCATGGACTTTATTTTTATATAGTGATTTCTCTTAAAAATGGATATTTCAAAATAAATATTAATACCATATAGTATAAAATCCATACTTGACCCTGAGTTTGTCATTGCCTAGCATTTTGTATATAATTCTACCTTTACAATGATTATACTATAAAATTTACCTATTTGTGATTATCCTTCTAAATTGACCACAAGATTCTAGAAGGGCCAAATACATTTTCATTTTCTGCTTATTTTTAACGTGATGCAGTCGAGTATATTACCTAAAGTACTATTTCCTCACTGTCTCATTCCTTGTTTTCTTTTTATATAAAAAAACATGGATTTTTTTTATTCTGTAAAAAATTGTAGTGCAGGTATTATTTCAGAATCTAATCAGATCTGCCATAGCAAATTTTATGTGTTTGTGGCATCCCTAAAAGATAAACATCTGGCCTCTCTTTCAGGATAATGGAGTGGCAGCTCAGTCAAAATTTACTTTACACTTGTTGAATTCTTACATCTCTCAACAAGACCATTTGCTTCCTTTGAAGTATTATAACATGAATGTAAATTATTGTTTACCTGTAAGCTCAAAATAATTTGAGACAGCCATATTTCCCCTTGTAATTCAGCTTTAGGTTATATTTCAGCAGTATTTTTCAGACATAAGAATGTCTATATGCTTCTCCTTGTCAATATTATTTCTTCAGAGATGAATCCATCTTAATGTAATAAGTATTTCAATAACATGATAAACAGACAAAACTGTGAAATAAGAACCAAAACAGTGTATATAAGAAAATATATCAATTTATTAAGGGATGCAATTGGAAATCAGACTTGTTAATGCAATGCAAAAGAGACGTGGTGGTACTGATCCACTGCTAGTCCAGTTTCTATTCCCTGCTGTTCTGCCCAGAGGAGACAGGAACAACCACAAGGCACTCTTTATCCTTTGCTGCTGGCTCCAGCTCCCAAGAGAAAGCAAGTGTGGAGAGAGCAAAAGATCCCTCTCACTGAACTCTTAAATGGTCACATATGCAGACAAGACCATGCCCTAGGGCTTGTAACTTCCAAAACTCAGTGTCTGAAGGAATTGAAATCCCACAACATTTACCCTTATCATGTTTTTAAATAAGAAGGTTCTAATACTAGCTTAAAATTGTATACAATATGAACAACTATTAAGTATTGTGCAGAAGAAAGAAAAGATAATAATATAAGCAAAATTGGAACTACAACCAACAAGAACAACATCAAGCAAGAAGCACATATAAAATGTACAGGCCAAAGGTAATTGGCAAGTTACAAAGATTATTGCAATAGCTGTCCTATCCTGAAGAATCTAAATCTTGTACCTGAAATGCTCTTAGCTAAAATAAGAGAGGATTGTAACTGCAACTATCTAGTCCTCAATGCCATCAAAGACCTGAATTACCTGAATGATCAGAAAGTGCGAGCAAGCAACTTCCAAAAAATGTCAGAAATAACAGAGACAGCTGGATTCCTGGAGAGTCATCAAGTGTTTCTCTGCAATGTAGGGGAATCCACTTTTGGCTACAGGCCCAGAATATCTGACAGGACTTATCAAAAGTAGGAAAATTTTGAGAGACTGTCCTAGAGAGATTGGCAAGGTTCAGCAGTTGCTTTTCTTCAAGTCCTGCTTGTCCGGCAAAGACACTGTGTTTGCTGTCAGCAACCAAGGCAAGCACAGTTCTTTGCCCAACATGCCATCTTGGCCAAGAAGACAAATTCCATATGGAGTGTCTTCAGTGCCCAATATCCTCTTGGGAGTAGATCAGTGCTGCAAGAGCAATCATGTCTAATGTCAACAAAATTCTGTTATTAAAACATTTAAGTGCCACATTTTCTAGGTCTATGAAGTGTTTGAAGATTACTTATCCATCTGACATATATATATATACATATGTCATATATATATATATATGTATGTATACAGAATACGTGTGTGTGTGTGTGTGTGTGTGTGTGTGTGTGTGTGTGTATGACAAGCATGGGTGACTATTGACCTGTAATTCTTACATTCTTACCAACCTAAATAACTTAAAGACTAAGGCATCACATAATAAAAATAATCTGTAGACAGATGTAGAATATAAGGACAATGACCTCAAATTTGTGAGAATATATAAAAATATCTTAATCAGAGGTAGAGATGTATAGCATAATGTGGTAACAATATCCTTAATTTGTATCAATATACAAAATATCTTAGAGGTTGAACAAATATATAGCATGACAGATATAATTTTACATTTGTATTAATATACAAAAATATTTTAAACAGAAGTAGGAATGTATGCACAAAATGAAAAATATAATTTTGTATTTGTATTAATATACAAATGATCTTAAATACAGAAATAATTTTACATTTGTATTAATATGCAAGATCAATGCAAACTATCTAAAGCTGATAGTTGCTAAAGTATTTTACAAGTCTATACAATAATCTACCTTATATTCTATCCTGTCTATTCTTCTTCATTTCTTTTCCAAAAAAGATTTCTGAATCTGAATTTTATTGTTCTACCTCCAACCCAATTCAACTTATAGCCAACCCTTAACAGATGACAATTATCCATAACTCTGAGAAGACAGAAAAATGCTGAGCCAGGGTGCCATTGTTTTCTTAGAATTTCTTCTTGCTTCTTGCAATGGTGTCTCTGTAGGATCCTGTTAAAAAAAACTAGAATGATTAATTTCATAAGGACTAGCTGTAGCATTTGTAGCCAGTCTCGGAATGGAGTAACATGGTGGACCAACTCCACTGGCCACTTTGGAAATGTCCTGAACAGTTTGCAGTCCAAAGCTGATCTTTGTGTGGTGTTAATGGGCTCAATGGCATCATTATGAACCAGATAGAATTGTTGTGAGGCCCCATCTTCCTTCTGGAGACTTCAGAGATTGCTGTTAGGAAAATTTGTTGTTCACTGTAGAAAACTTAAACATTATTAATATCAAAATGGAAAGTTTAAATTTTAGGTTATTACTATATTACTAAAGAAAGGTTCAAAGGAGTCAAAAATAAGTATGGGGAGAAATAGAATTTTAACAACAGTCGCCAAATTTTTGGTTTTCTTCTGTCCCACACTAAGTGACTCTTCTGTTTTGAGATAGAAACTCTTAATTTTTTTCTTTTAACAACATGCTTGGACTTAGAGAAGGAAAGAGCCGTGCTCCAACTCTAATGCCAGATATGATTATAATTGAGTTGAGACTGTAACTTTTGAGAAGTAAAGAGAAATTACTGTTTACATAGTGAAATTTTACCCTGTAAGAATATTGGTACCATTAGGTCAGATTTTTCTTTGCTTGGCAATTTTTTTCCAGATAGCTTTCCCTTCTTCCTTAGATGTCTAGATGTTCAAAGTATTTTGACTCATTGAATATGGGTACCTCTATTTTCCTGTAAAGACAAAAACAGAACCCTGCCCCAACTCTTGTTCTGTGAATTTTCCTTACAACCTGTTGAATTGTCACATTGGTGGATATTACTTCTCCTTATTAAGAGGTTTCTCCTGTTTGAATCACTTTATTAATTTTGATGGTATCCATAGCTTTCCTTCTGTGTAAACAAAAGTGAAGCTGCTTCCCTGATGTAGCACATAACCTGGGTTCCACTCTGAGGTCATGCATCTTTAAAGTACACAGGCTGATTTAACTCAGTAGTTTTTTTTTTTTTTCTGTTGTTCAACATTTCTTCACAGCTATTGTTCCTTTCTCATTAGCATTAAGAAAATTCAAGGTTAATAAGTCATTATACAATGAATCTTTGGGGTTTTTTTTGTTCCCCCTTTCTGTTTATTAACTGGCTCTTTCTACAACCACTTGTTCTGTAGGATAGTATGATATACCTGTAGTATGTTTTTTACTATAATGTGCAAAAAATTGTTTCATTTTACTGGAGAAAGGTGCCGGAACATTGTCAGTCTTAATTTGTACAGGTATGCCCATTATGGCCATGATTTCTAATAGGCATAACTACAGAATTAGCCTTTTCAGAGCTCAAAACAGTTGCCCATTGAATTCCTGAAATGTATCTATTGTATGGTGTACATATTTTAATCTTCTAAATTCTGCAAAATGAAACATATCCATCTGCCAAATTTCATATATTTGTATTCCTTTAGGATTACTTCTTGCAGATAATAGAGTTTGATTATAGAAGGAACAAATAGGGCTTTTCTTTATAATTTCCTTGACTTGTCGCCAAGTGATGGAGTTCCTTTTTAAATCTTTGTTATTGACATGATTTTGTATGAAACTTTTAGACCTCCAGCACATTTCCTATTAATAACCAATTTCACCATTGTCTTGTACTAGAGGACCTGGCAGGCCTGTATGGGATTTGATGTGTATGTGGTCGCTATATGTGATTATTTCCTCTAATTGTATAAATAGTGAAATTAATTCTCTTTTATCAGGAATAAATTCAGCAGTTTTAATATGTAAAACAACTCTGCATATCGAGAGTCAATAACAATATTGAGAAGTTCTATAAAAATCTATTAGTACCATAAGAATGCCATACAAAACAGGGTGGTGGTAGTACAAGCCTTTAATCCCAGCACTCAGTAGGCAAAGCCAGGTGGATGTCTATGAGTTCAAGGCCACCTTGGTCTACAGAGAGAGATCCAGGACAGACACCAAAAAAAAAAAAAAAAAACAAAAAAAAAAACAAAGAAAAGTAAACTTTAAAAAATTACATACAATTCTGACTTTTGTATAAATTGTAAGGGCTTTGAATAATTTTTCTCAAGATTCCTGATTTATATCCTGCCTTTCCTGATTTATTTGCAACAGTATAGAATGTAAGGACTTCAGAGATTGCTGTTCTCCATACAATGTGAGGAAGGACCTGACTGGTTCTTTTTATGAATTTAATTTTCTAGCTTTGGGGATAACTGTTGTTAATCTCACACAGAAAAAAAATTCCTGCAAGGCCTTTGCCAATATTCATTATCCTTCCATAAAGAGGAAATTTCTTCATTAGTTAAAAGCACTACAGTTTCTGCTGGGTCCATTTTTGTCAATTGCCAAAGCCTTAATTTTCCTTTTAAAATCAAATCAGAAATCCTTTCCACATGTGTCTTTAATTTCTTACTCTGATTATGTGGCGGAAATATCCATTCCAATATAATAACTTTCTCCTGCATCAAAATCCCTCTAGCAGATTGCCTAGAGGGTAATATAACCAGCATACAATTAAACTCTGGATTCACATGATTCATGTGTGCATTCTGTAATTTCTTTTCCACCAAAGGTAATTCTGTCTCAGTTTCATCTGATAATTTTCTTGGACTACTTAAGTCCTTGTCCCCACCTAGGGTAGAAAACAATTATTCAGTTCATTAGGACTTATCCCAATAGTGACCCATAAATTGGAGATGTCTCCTAGCCATCTTTGAATGTCATTAAAAGTTCTCAATTGATTTCTCCTGATTTGTACCTTTTGGGGTCTAATTTTTTATAGACATATTTTATATCATAGGTAATTAATAGAATCTCTTCTTTGTATTTTTTCAGGAGTAATTATAATCTCCAGTGAGGCAAAACTTTCTTTACTTCTCCAAACATTTTTTCAAAGAATCTACATTTGAATCGGCTAGTAAGATTTGTCCATATAATGGTAAATTATAGATTGTGGAAACTGTATGTAAATTATTTCCAATGGTTTTTGCAAAAAATATTGGCACAGGGTGGGGCTATTTAACATTCCCTATGGGAGAAACTTCCATTGATATCTCTTAACTGGCTGAGAATTATTATAAGTAAGTACCGTGAAGATAAATTTTTCCTACCCTTTTCTTGTAGAGGTATAGTGAAGAAACAGTTCTTTAAGTCAATAACTATAATGGGAATTTTTTTAGGCACAGAGAAAGCAGAGGCATCCCAGGCTGTAGAGAGCCCATCCACTGAAACACTCTATTTATGGCTCTCAGATCTGTCAGCATTCTCCATTTTCCAGATATTTTTTTTTAAATAACAAGTAAAGGAGAATTCCAAGGGCTGGTTTGTCGATTCTTCAATATGTTGAGCATATAGCTGCTCCTGAACAAGCTGTTTTAAGCCCTATAGTTTCTCTGATGTCATAGGTCACTCCCCAACCCAGACAGATTTGTCAGGTAACCATTTTAAGGGCAGGGCCACTGGTACCCCTGAGAGTTCCACAGCTGTAGCGTCCTGCTTTCATGCAGCCTGAATGGTGACTGTTTTTTTTTTTATAGTGTCTTATAATATTTTCCCTAGGAACATGAATTGGTTTATGGTCCATTTCTGAGATTGGAGGAAGGTTAATCTGGGTATTTTATTGCTGTAACAGATCAAGACCTCATAGATTCACATATAGTCTGAACCTTCCTCTCTGTCCTTCTGACCTTATGCATTAAAATCATCTTGTGCTTTGTTTTACCTGAGATAGGGTTCCTATCACTGAATATCTCTCTCCTGAAGAGGCCAATTTAGATGCCATGATTCTGGTGTAATTATAGTCACATCTGCTCCTGTGTATACCAAGCCTTCAATTATAATATTATTTAATCCTACCCTTAGTTTTGGTCTTTGGTCATTTTGGAAGTCTTCCAAAATACTCATTTTATATTTTTTATTTAAATTTTTGATCCATCTATTAAAGCAATTCTATCATCCTGAGCTTTATATATATATATATATATATATATATATATATATATATATATATATATAAAACGATAGGCACTGAACCCTCTACTTATTCTGGGGAAGAGTTTCTTCCACAGTGATTCTCTCAGGCTGCCCAAAGTGTTTCCCAATGATAAAGGGTTGCCTTGTTTATCTGTTGTTGACCTGCATTCATTCATCTAATGTCAACCTTTGCCACATATTCTGCATAATTCCAAAGGTTGGTGCCTTTCTGTATGGGTTATTCCTAGAAGAAACATTTTTTTCTAATAATGCCCTGTGTACAATTTCTTCTTCTGTGACCCAATTTACCACAATTAAAACATCTGGCACTTTAAAGTCTCTTTGGGCCTTTGGAAATTGCCTCTCCTATCCAAGCCTCATCACTATAATTATGAAACTCAATATTTATTATGTGTTAAATCCATTCTTCTATGGATACTGATCTGACCTATAAAGGCACAATTATCTTTTTGTATTCTAAATTACCATTTTCAAAAGCCAAAGATTGAACCAGTACTCATCTACCTTCTTGATCTAACATCACTTTATTTACAACTTTAGTCAATCTTTGCAAAAAGTCAGTAAAAAGTTCTTTTAAGCCTTGGATGACTTTAGTAAATGGCTCAATTCTTTTTCTTGACTTTTGAATCTTATACCAAGCATTTATGACTGCTATACAGTGTAGGGACAAGGTATGCTCATCAAAAGTAGCTTGCCTGTTTACATAAGCAAAACAGCCCTCAGTCAAGCTGCCTGGGAATATGAACTTCCCAGTGCAAAGTATAGATGGGAAATTGGTTTAATTGATCTGGCAACTATTCTTGTATTAATCCTAAGTTTCTTATGACCAGTTAAACATACCCAACCTAAGTTGCTTCTATGCAATTTAATTTCTTATTCTTCTCCTAAACCTTATCGCATCGAAAAAATATTACAGTATTGCTTCGTATTACAAACTCTCAGGGGTCAAGGGAAACTTGGTGATAAACTACCATAAATACTAAACAAATTATCCTGGGACACACAATTATAAGGGCTTATCAAGTGATAAATAAACTCCATAAGTCACTTTGCTGTCCTAGTATGTTTTTGCAAAAATTGCCTCTGCTGGGTTTATTGCAAGATCAGAATGTGTTAAACTTTCTGCATTAAATGTGATTATAGGTTGTGAAACTAGAAAGGAAGTAATAATCAGTTGGAAAGAGGTGCTTAGAGCATGGGGAATGCTAACAGACACGGTGACAAAAAAAGGCTGTGTGATGTAAGTGGAAGTACTCAACAGGTTAGGATGGGTGGGACAGAAGACAGGCTAGGAGAATTAACCCAAATAAAAGTTTGAAAATGCTAGTCTGAAACCTAATACTGAATATTTTAGTGAGAAATTTGCAAAATAAATCATAACAAACACAAATATTTAGTGACAGCAACACCAGAGTTCTCCCATGAATCGCTTCTTGTGTATACAGTAGTGTTCATGCTGATGGACCTTCAGATCCCACCAATAGTTGCATAATTGTCCTCATCAGGTAAAAGTGAATTTGCTCAGAGTTTATTTCCCCTTCTGTTACCAGCAATGAAGAGACACTCATTTTTATGGTCTGGTCATATGAACTTTCTAAAGGCAGGAGATATGAAGTGGCATAAGAGGTAAGCTCATCTTGGAATACACTACAAATGGGAGGGCACAGTGCTTATGCAGAGTAAGACAAAGACAATCCAGAGACAAGGTTTCTGTCTCTGTTGAAAGACAGTGGGACAGCATGGGCTGCTCACAAGTAGACAAGAGAACACTGAAAGACTGAGACTAAATTCAGCCTCCAAGGAACATTCCAGAAACCACTCATAGACTAGCAGCCACTCAAGCCAAGAATCCTTTCAGATAATAACAGCCAAAATCAGACTTACTTTACTTCCAAACAACTAAATTTTTTTAAAAATGGATTAGTGTGCTCTCTAAAAAAGAAATAGTGAATGAGAATGTAAAAACAGATGGCTGGGTTATCTCAAGCTGAAAGATGCAGAAAAAGAAAACTAATAACTAAAAGCTGTGGTGATATATTTTGTACTCTAATAAACTTGCTTGAGAATCAGAGGACAGAGCAACCAGCCACCAGTTCTAACCTCTAAGAAATCTTCAGCTGAAAGAGAGTGAATTCCTGTTTTCTCATGCCTTATATACCTTTCTTTTCCCAGACATCACTTCCTGGAATTAATGGCATGTGTGTTTCCTAGTACTGGGATTAAAGGTGTGTACAACCACTGCCGGGCTCTGTTTCCAGTGTAGCTTTGAACTCACAGAGATCCAAAACTATCTCTCCCTCCCAAGTGATAAGATTAAGTGTGTGTGCCACCACAGCCTGACCTCTATGTCTAATCTAGTGGATGGCTCTGTCCTCTGATCTTCAGGAAAGTTTATTAGGGTACTATATATATATATATATATATTATCAAAAGATATTTTGGCTGTTAATATAAGTTAAGATAGAAAATGAATTAAATACATTTTGGTCATCAAAACAGGATAAGTAATGGAATATTTTCTCTGAATTTGTCAAATGTTAACAAACTGAACATTGTTAATGTAATTCTTGACTCTATATCTTATATATACTTACTGTACTTATTGTATATAGTATATCTACACCCACCCATTTTTTGTTTTCAGAGTAGATTCTGTAATCTACCCTTTTATCCTATCAGTTTAATTCTTTTATTTCAGAGTAGATTTAATAATCTACCTCTAATCTATATCCTCTTTTTTTCTTTTCAAAGTAGATTCAATAATCAACTTTTGTCCTATCATTTCTATATAATGCATTTCTATATCACATCCCCCTTTCTTCTTTTAGAAAGAGAATTACTATGGCCAATAACAATTTTGAACCAACCCCTAAACAAAGTCAAACATCCATAATCCATTGAAAGACCAAAAACCACCCACCCCACCTCTTGAGAATGTGGTGTTCTGTTCTTAAAATTACCTCCTGCTGTTTGGGGGTGAATGCATCTTTAGGAAATCTTGAAAAGAAAAGGTTTGGGTAATTGTCAAGGCCTATGAGAGGTAGCTGTATCATTTGTGCAGTCTCTGCATAATGGGAAAGTGCAGGGCTTGTCTCAAGTCCTTGCTTGAGTAGTCTGTGAGGCTGGATCCTCTCAGCTAGCCATCTTGAAATTATGCTGAGCAGTTTGTAGTCCAAAAATGATCTTTGGGTGGTGTGTGTCAGCTTAGTAGTACTATCATCATCCTGATGGAATCATTGCTATAGGATCTCATTATCTTTTTGTAGACTTCAGCAATCACATTAGGTCAGATTATTCCTTTTCTTAGTAATTTTTTCTGGGTATTCTTCCTTCTTCTTTGGATGCTTATTAGTCAAAATGCTTATAAATTCCTCAAGATGGTAGTTTTTATTTCCCTGAAATGACAAAAACTAAATTATTCTCCAACTCTAACTTTGGGGAAGTTCCAGATCTAATCTTTATCAATTTTGATTTATGGTTTCTCCTGAATTTTTTGTTTTCTGTTCTATAGCTGTTTTATTACCCTGAGCAGTGTGGTTTTTTGCAATAGGCATTAGGTTCTTTAATTGCTCTGGGAAGGGGTTTCTTCTATGATGACAGGAAAGTACTGAACTGAATTTGTTGTGAGGGCCTTAAAAAGGCCTCTCAGGGAGTTTCCTGGTGGCAAAGACAAAGGATTACCTTGTCTATCCCTTGTTGATCTACATTCGTTTGTCCAATGTTTTCCCTTACCACACCTTGTGCATAATCCAGAAGGCAGGGGCATTCTGTTGTGATTATTCATTGAAAAAACATTGTTTCTAGAAATGCACTGTTTACATTCCTTTATTAGGTGACCTTGTTTACCACATTTGAAATACCTAACATTACTATTGTTCTTCAAACCCCTGGAAATCACCTTTCCTATACAAGCATCATCATGGTCATCACATTCACTATTCATTGTATCTCAGATCCATTCCTCCCAGGGTTCTGATCTTGCCTTCAATGTCTTAATTACCCTTTGGCATTGTGCATTAGCATTTTCAAAAGCCAGAAATTCAATTATTATCTGTCTAGCTTCTGAATTTGGTATAATTCTATTTACTGCTGAAGACAGCCTTTGGAAGAAATCTGTGAAGATTTATTTTAGGCCCTGTATAACTTTTGTAAATGACTCACTTTTCTTTCCTACTTCTTCAATTCTGTCCCAAGCATTCAAGGCTGCCATTTCACATAAAGCCAGGGTGTGGTTATCATATATACCTTTCTACATTAGCATTATCTCCCTCTCCAAGAAGTTGATCTTGTCAGATTTCAAAACCTCTAGCTATACTCCATTGTTCAATGATCTTAACCTCATCTTTTCACCAGGTCCTCCTGTAATGTAATTGTAATTGGGGATCAGCTTCTAAGACAGCAGTAACCAAATCTCTCCAGTATTGAGGGATAATTCTATTACAAGTTGAACACGAGTTTAACATCTGCTTCTCAAATAGGGAATGCATATCATATGAGACTATTGCTTCTTTGAATATCCTCAAATCTAACATTTACACAGGAGTCCAGTCAGCTCTTACACAGCCTTGAGCATTTAGCAATTCCTGTAAGGTTACTGGATAGATTAAGCTTGGCTGTTTGGAAGCCTTACGCTCTTTCTCTATAACAGTATAATGCAATGCTGAGATTGGTTCACCTTTAAATTCTTCTGTCTAGGTGTGAATATCTCTATCATCTGTTTTAACAAGTTTTTCTAAAACTTTTATCTTGGCACTCATATTAACCAATGTTTTTAATGATGAAACAAAAATGATCAGCAAATATTTATAATTGACATTACATAAATCACATCTATATCAATTAACCTCTCATTTAATTGTTCCATTTTCAGACCATCAATTGTATTATCAAACAGAGACCAAATTCTCCCATTGTAAAAATGTTTACCATTTTTTAATGTGGGAAAAAACTTTCCTTTAACTAATTTCTCTCTTTAAGAAACCTTAATTTACTTATTAAAACTGATGACAATAAAGATTCAGATGATAATGTGGCAGAAGTCCAAGGAGGGGGTCCAAGGAAAGCCAGAACCTACCAGGATAGAAAAGAAGACAAAAAGCCAGCTTTCTGCACCAGGGAAAGTAGGGAAAAGGCTAATTTTGGGGTGTTTAGATCTTGAGCCTGGGGAGTTTGCTGCAGAGAAGCTAAAAGAAAAACTTAGTCAGTAGGTTAAGAATTCCCTGCCCAGTCATAGTGGAGATTCCCGCAATGTATAGTTCTGGCCTGAGCCTCAGGCAAGTGGCATGGATTCATGTCCCATTCATGTGCCAGATGTTGTTTGAATCTTAGATGGTCTTATAATAAAAAACCCAAAGCAAGATATCAGGGTGAAAGCTGAAAGATCAGAGAAGCAGAGCAACCAGCCACTAGTTCTTACCTCTAGGAAATCCTCATCCTAAAGAGAGTGAGTTCCTGTTTCCTCATACCTTATATACCTTTCTCTGCCAAGATATCACTTTCTGGGATTAAAGGTGTGTGTGTTTCCCAGTGCTGGGATTAAAGGTGTGTGCCACCACAGCCTGGTTCTGTTTCCAGTGTGGCCTTGAACTCACAGAGATCTAAACTAATTTCTGCCTCCCAAGTGGTTGGATTAAGGGCGTGTGCCACCACACCTGGACCTCTATTTTTAATTTAGTGGCTTACTCTGTCCTCTGATCCTCAGGCAAGTTTATTAGAGTACACAATATATTACCACAAAAAGCATTTGGAAATTTTAAACGAAATCAAAATACTCTTTTTGTGCCTGTCAGTTTTAGAAATGTTTCATGGACTAAGATGTTCCAATTGCTACAAGCACATGACTTTTTTAAACAAAGCAAATTTTTATGCAGAAAGTTTGAGAGATTTCATTCTTAATCCTGTTTAAATCCAGGATTCAATTCTTTTTCTAATAAAAGATTTTACATTCACAGAGAAGTCATGTCACTCCCTTGACCTTAGCTCACACAGGCCTCAAGTGTAAGTTAGTGTAACATTAGGCTGCCTGCAGGGCTTCTGTGAGGGCATGGATTTATCATTCTATTGAATGAAGAGCTACATTTTCTTTAAAAATAAAGACATTTATTTTACTCACATTCTTATTTTTGTATACCAAATACTGTTCAATAAGTTTTTTAAAACACTTCAGACAGTGTGAGTATTCATTTACATTAACACTTAACTGTAAAGAATATGACCATTTTAACCATCAAAAATCAAGAAACTAGGGATAACTTTAATCTACTGATGTGAATTCAGCAAGCTGAACCAAGCTCAGTCATTCCAGTTGAGCTTCATCATACTTTTAAATACTTTCATCCTTAAAGGAATAGAAAAATCAGTTGAAATATAGTAGTTATATAAATAAGAAAATTGAAAAACAAGGCATAATTAATAATTTTTATTGAACATTTTATTTTCTGTGCACATTTATGCTCATTTTTTCACTTTATTGTCTAGCTCCTAAAAGAAAGGTATTTTACAACTCTCTTCATGCCTTATGATGTCTTTGATATTTATAATATAGGGTAGACTATAATTCTTTTGTAATCTAAATTTTAGCTATTTTCCCCTTAGAGAACAATATTGATGTACAAACTGTGTAATGAATGTCCTATGTCTATGGAGTCTGAATAAAATTTATGACTCACCATTTTTAATTTTAAGGTATCTACACAATTGTTTTGAAAATTGAGGAATGTTTACATTTACTTAATGAATCTTTATTCTGCACTCTTCTGATTATAGCATGAAGTAACAATTATTCAGATGGTCCATGAGCTGAACTGAGATTCATCTCAAATGTGATTTCAGAGGTAAAGTAGGAAAGAAATGGTCATAGCAATTATGATAGAAGTTACCTGCTAAAAGAAAAAATAAGTTAATTCTAGTGATCAGAAAATGATTAATATACATTTATATTAAAAGACCTGGGCTCTTCTCAACCTTGGCCAGGGAACGGTAGATGAATTTCTAAATGGTCTTATTAAATAAAAAACACAGGGCCAGATGTAGGAGTGAAAGCCTGAGAGAGATCAGGGAAATAAGGAAATCCACAGCTCACCTTACCTAACCAACTTGGCAGCTTCCATATGTGAGTTACTTCCTGTCTACCCATGCCTATATGCCTTGCTGTTCTGCCATCTGGTTTGCTCTCTCTGCTCAGCTATATCACTTCCTCTTCCTGCCCAGCTTTGTCACTTCTTGTCTGTCTGTACAGACCTACAGACCTCCATGGTTAACTAGTGTTGGAATTTAAGGCCTGTGCCACAACTGGCTCTGTTTCCAGTGTGGCCTTGAACTCACAGAGATCCAGGCAGATTTTTGCCTGCCAAATGATAGGATTAAAGGCATGTGCTATCATTGTCTGACTTCTTTTTTACTTATAATGGCTGTTCCTATTCCTCCGATCTCCACTTTATTTAGTAAAACACAAATAAAATATCACCACATTTTAGCACAAATAAAATATTACCACAGGGAACACTTTTGCCATGGGCACCAGTCACTGAGGAGATGCAGAGTTGATCAGAGTGCTGAAAAAAAAAAGAGATTGAGCTCTCAGCCCTTCACAGAACATCTACATTGATTCTGCACTCAAGGCTCAAGAACTAACCCAGATGAGCAAGTGGAAAGAATGTAAGAACCAGAAGATTTGGAAGAGTGCTATAAATATTGTCATTTAGACATGACATGACTGTCCCACATGACCACACACCAGCTGCGGCTCTCTAAGGAAGATACACATAATCAAGACAGCAAAAACCCCTGCATAGATATAGTAGATGATCTTCAGACCACACTTTACTGAGGAGCTAATAGTTGCTGAGGGAGGGAGACTCATTGTTTTATGAGGAGGTGGACAATGGTTTCCCTTCCTCTAGTGTATAGACCCACACCCATACATATAATAGTCAATGCTACCTGTGCTTGGTGAGTTACCAAAAAACATGACATGAAAATTGGATGAGGTGTGTTCAAGGAGTTTAGAGTGAATTGGAGGGGCAAATGGCAGGTAAAAATGATCACATTTCATTGTACACACATATGAATTTTTCAAAAGTAGAGATAAAATGTAAAGTAAATGTAAATTAGGTAATTTAGATATTCAAACAGAAGGAATAATAATAAATATCTGGAAGTATCACACTGAATCTACAAAAATGTACAATTGATATTCATTGAAAAAAGACAAAATAGATAACATATCTTAATTCTAATATATTGGATCTTTTAACCTTTGGCAACCAGCTATTATGCAGAAAAAATCACTGTGATATTTATCAAATTTGGGCAGCTCACAACAACATGTAAATTTAGCTACAGGGGATCCAATGCCCTCTTCTCTTTCCTGCAGACACAGTCACACACATAGCACACACATACACACACAAACTCACACACACACACACACACACACACACACTAAACATTAATCATTTTTTAAAAAAAAAAAAACTTCAGGAAAACTAAGTACTGAGAAGAGATATAAGGAACCGTTTGAAATGAGAGGAAGATGAGTGAAGTAGTCAGTATAAGCTTCAGCAGAGGTTAGAAAAAGAGTGATTTTTGTGGCTAGGGATGTTGGTTCATGTTTCTACTCACAATCAACATAGGTAAATTTGCAAAGATGATTAGATTAAAATATCTAGTGAATTAAATAAAATTGAATGGTCACTAACTATAATGAGCATCCTGGTATCATGGGTAATAGCCACAAGTAACATAATTAAGAAGACCATGGCAAGTAATGAGAACTATCAAAGGCGTTAGAAGTTTATTCTTTCAGACAGAGTGTTCTACAAACCTGTGTCTTAGGAAAATATCTAGTTGCCATTTATAAGTATTAAGAAAACAAATTCAACAGTGTATTTCAAGAGGACAAATAAATACTACAAAAATGAGATTGATTTCATATGAAATGTTTCAGATATTTATTTTTACAGTGTAGAAATATTTTCTAAGTCATAAATTTAGTATTTGTTAAAAGCTAAAGTGTCCATGTGTTTTGGCTTCAAAGGAGAACAGATAGATTTAAAAATATTTTGATATGTATTTAAATTTTTAAATCTATTTTAAGTTAAATAAAATTACATCCCTTTCTCTTTCCTCAGCTCTTCTCAAGTACCCTCCCTCAAAATCCTCAGTGTTCTCCCTAATGCTGATAGCCTCCTTTTCTTTGGTTGTAGTTACACACACATATGTGTAACAATATATATACACATATGCGTGTGGGACAACTATTCATAAATACAACTATTTTTGTGGCTGCCATTTATATGATTTCAAGGTTGACGACTCTGAATTGGACAATAAATAAATGGGTTCATCCCAGGAAGAGGCTAATCCATCTTCTCCCAGCAGTCATAAGTTGCCTACAATTCTTTGTCTAGGCATTGACCTCATGTAATTTTCCCCTCCATGTTAACATGTCTGTTAGTGTTCCTATTGATTAAGCAGATATTTCTGGTAGAGGCTATTTTACAATAGTTTTTCTGCTATTCTGGATCTCACAATCATTCAATTACATGACCTCTGACGTATCCTTATGGGGTTTGCTCTTCCCACTGTGTTGACTTGGAATTATGTCCAATGCTGTTATGGTTTCCATTTGCTGTAAAGAGATGCTTCTGTGGCAAGAGATGATAGTTATCTGTGGGCATAAGGATACAATTTAGAATGTAGTAAGGAATTATACTGGTCTAGGAAGGTAGTGGTAGTAGATTCTGTCTTCAGATCCATGACTCACAAGCCCTAGGGAGCTGGCTAGGTTTTCAGTACCAAACATGCTTTTCCTCATGTTGAATGTCTTAAGTCCAATTAGACAGCTGTTAGTTTTTGTTTTCAGCCCCCTCCTCTCTCTCTCTCCCCATGCGTATGTGTGTGCGCACGTGTGCTTGTGTGAATGTGTGTGTGTGTGTGTGTGTGTATGTGTGTGTATTTGTGTGCAGGTGCCCTTTGAGGCCAGAGATGTTCAATTCTCTAGAGCTGGAGTTATAGGTGGTTGTGAGCCAATCTATGTGGGTACTGGTAACTGAACTGGGTGCTTTGCCAGAGCAGTGCCTGCTCTTCACTACTGAGCCATCTCTCTAGCTATGAAAACAGACACTTTCACGTGTGTGTGTGTGTGTGTGTGTGTGTGTGTGTGTGTGTGTGCAACTGCAGACCATTTCTCCACAAGGAGAATGAAAAACCAGCTGTTTTTAAAGGTATTCAAGATTTGTAAAAATAGAGATTAAATGAGTGGAAATCATTCTTCCTTCTTTCCCTAGACTTATTTTTAGATTTCTGTCTTGGTCTCAGAATTAGACCTATCTATATAGAGACAAATTGCTAAATGAATCACTTTGTGTCTTGTTAGGTAGTATAAAAAATGTTGAGTCTCAAGCTGGAATTTTTCTTTCTAAGACAGGTCAGAAGGACCACTACTGTTATCAAGACTATATGATTCCATTTTAAGTACTGTTCTACACTGATCTAGCATCTGAAACTATGCTAGTTTCATGTCAGGTCCTCATCTTCAGCATACTTTGGTGGTTTGAATAAGCAGAGCCATCTGTAGCAGGCCAGCCTGCTACTTGACTGACAGTTGACAAGCCCTCCATTCTGTGTTTTTGCCTTGAGAAAGGAAATATGGGCCAAGCAGCCCCTTCCTTGACAAATAGCTGAACTATCATCATTGTGTCCTTGCAGCTTTGAACATTCAAGAAACTCTGAAATCATAACTTCTGCTTCAGGAGGCCTGGTTTCAGTCATAACCACCCCAGACAGCCTGAATTAGTTCCCACTGACTTCCCTTTATCTCTCACAAGCTTCCATAAATTCTGGGCGATCCCAATATCCTGCAGTTGTTATTTCAGGAAAAGGAGACGATGCCTCTTTAGGGACTCAGCACTAAGTGAGGCCTGTGAACAGCACACACAAGATCAGAAGCAAAGCTTCTCATGAGCCACATCATCTTCAGCTTGAAGAAATGGCTGCTCTTCACTTTGAGCCTAGATTTGGAGGTGGCTCTCCCTTGTATTGCATCACTAGCCTCCCCTGCACATACAGATTCCACCTCTGGACAGGCTTGTACTTGTGGGTTTTATCACAGGTGGGAGAATTGACTTGGTAACCCAGATATCAGATAAGATGACTGTCAGCTCATTTTAGAATTGATAAGAGGTCAAGAGGCACTAAGTTCAGACTATAGCTGACAAAAAGGTAAGAGCTAAGTGAAAGAACTTCAGACCCTGGCTGTTAAGTCAAAGAAGCCAATGAAGACCAAAACTAGTGGGGCCAGACATTAAAGCTTAGTGTTACAACTCCAGCTGCTGGGTAATTAGCTTCTGACTTCAGCATCTGAGGCAATAATTCTCTGGTTTGAAAGCCTGAAGGCATCGATCTCAAGGATAAAGTCACAGGCCTCTGATTTTGAAAGCTTAGAGCAATATGCTTCTGACTGTTGGAATCTGAAACCACCAGCCTTCAATTCTCAGGCCAGTGTGAAGCCCCTGGAGGTGAGACCTACAAAGAAGGGAAGAAGAGAGCAAAGGTCAAGACCATAGATGAGAAGACAAACCCTTCTCATTGTTTGATCTTAATTTTTAAATTACATTTTATTTATTTATGTCTATACTACAATACAGAGAGTATTCACAATAGAATCTTCTATATCTTACTAATACTCAGATACTTCAAGGGAAAAAAAGAGTTTACAAAGATATGTAACAGCATAAGTCGCTCACCATCTTCAGTAGTTGAAGAAAGTGAAAGGAAAGGCACAATGAAATGTCAGCATACGATGACTAAAGTCAGAAAGACAATATCAAAGGGTGTCAGAGCCAGAGGACATCTGAAATCCTTACAAACAACAGATAAGAATCTGCAAGCAGTACAGCCAAGTGTATGGAGTTTCTTATAAAGTGAGACACGTATACGCCACCAATCTTGGCCCTTGATGTTAAACTAAGTAAGGTAAGATTCGTGAACATAAAATATTGCCTTCACAAGAACTGTATGCATAATTTGAAAAAATGGGACATAGTCAAGAAGTTTTCTTTCTACCTTGTTGCTGGAAATACAGCAGAATACACTCCTCCTAGTCTTTCAGTTCTGCATCAAGTTCTAAGGACAGTCCCTGTTCCCCTTCCCTCCATGTCTCACAGCCATTTGTACAGGTGTTTACTCTGCCCATGACCTTGGGCTATATGGACTGATGAGGCTTTGCTTCTTGTCACTGTATGTGACCTCTTAAAAGGAAAGGGAGAGAGATGAAGAGGTCTCTTCTGCTTCCTGCTGTGATCGAACTGCCAGGTAGATTTGCTCCTGGTCAGATCAAAGGAAGATTTCAGCTGTCTACTCAGGTCTGTAATCATGAGTATACTTCCTCAATTTATATTCTAATAAATTTCCTAATACTCCTTAAGCAGACTCCTATGGATTTCTCATTTTAGCCATTCACTGGCATCAGTTATTCATTAAGGTCTGAGGACAGTCCCTGTTCATTTTCCTTCTATCTTTCACAGTCACAGACTATTCCTAGTTAACCTTGAGCTCTTCATTTCATCTCATTCTCTGTTTGTAAATTTGCATTTCTATAATTTCTTTGAGACTATTGCATATTATTCTGATTAATTATATTCAAGTATTCATTCTTCAGAATCCCTGTCCTCTCTTTCTTATCCACAAAGTTCTAGGCACTCAGCGCTTGCTACTAACTGTAAACTCTAACCCTGTGTGATAATGGAGTATTTGATCCATTGAACTTGCTCATTTGGACCTGACCAAGTACAGAGATTAGTGAGCCTTTTTTGGGGCTTCATGGCAAGTTTCACTTGGGTGGCTGATGAAAAAAAAAAAAAAAAAAAAAAAAACAAACAACATACTATGCCAAAACTCCACTATGTCAATACTAATCTCACAAAGTTAATGTGTTTTAGTAAAAAGATGCAGAAAGTTACACACCCAGAAGAAGCATCAGCCTAGACCTTTTAATTTCTTCTTTTCCAATAAATCCTCTACCATCTGGGGCTGAACCTTCATTTTAATGCTTTCAGTTGGTGTATCTTTTTGAATTTTAAATGTATTTTAAAAACTGATTTAATGTAATATTGCCCATATGTAAAGGGACCCTTGGGTTGTTTTGACATATATACATCATCTCTGTGTGAATCAGCTTAGCAATATCTACGTCCTTAGGCATTTGTCATTTCCTCATGGCAAAAATACTCAAAAATCCTTTTTGGAAACTTTTTGGAAATATATACTACATTACTCTTATCTAGCCCTATTTTTTCATTCTTTTAAAAACCATTTCTTTTATTTTTGAGATTATAATGTTATAGATGTTTTTTCTTCCTCTAAACTGTCTTGTATAATCCTATTTTCTCTCTTATAGGATAAAAGGGTAGATTATTGAATATACTATTAAAGAGCAATAACTTGTTTAAAATATTTTACATTGCTATGGATTTTAGTTTATTGATACAAATTTAAAGTTAATTTTGTTATACTGTATGTATATTTCTATTCTTGTTTAAGGTATTATATTTATACAGGTCATTTGAAATTGTAATTTGCAATTAAGAAATAGAGATGAATAGTCATCTAGGATAATCAAACTTATAGTAATGTTAATTAAGTTTTTAGGTATACATAGACATATTTCAATTAGGTAGGTAATCTTCAAACACTTCAAAGACTTATACAATATGGCATTTAAAATATTTTAAAAACTTAGACTTTTCTGAATAATGAGATACATCTACTCCTGGCAGCACCAATCACTTCAAGAAAAACGAGGGCCATCGAAAACACTCCATATCTTCTTTATCTTCTTCTTGGCAAAATAGCCATTTGGGCAAAAGGCTGCTCTTGCCTGCACTGCTGATACTTGTACTGGACGCACAAGACCAAGAGAAAAATGACCACTGAATTTGCCAAATCAAGGTGAAATTGTCCTTCAGGTTCCTGCTTTGCAGAGGAGACTGCCAGACATTCTACAGAACACAGGGGAAAGTGAATGAGAGACCAGATCTATAGGCTGAAGATGGATGCCCTAACATTGCAGAGGAACTTTGGGTGACTGTCCTGGCACCCAGGTGTCTCTGTCATTCTAGATTTTTGGAAGTTGCTTCCAATGCACTTTTTGTTTACTTAGATAACATTATATCCTTCTGGGGTCTTTGATGTAGTTAAAAACTAGATAGTTGTAATTATAATTTTCCTTAGTCATAATAAAAGATAAATTAGATATGAAACCTTAGACCCACAAATATAGGATAGATGGAATATTTTCTTTAATTTTGCCAAATACAAAGACTAGATATTATAATTGTCATTCTTACTTGATAACTGTTCTATTATATGTAATTTTACTATGTTAAAGTTAAAACCTCCCTTTTTGATTAGATAGAAAAGGGAGAGTGCTGGGAGATGCCTTTCTGTGTGCTGTGAATATATATTTTTTCCCTTTGATTAATAAATAAGCTACATTGGCCTATGGCAGGGCGGGATGGAGCCAGGCACGAAAATCCAAGAAAGATATTGGGAGGAAAAGGAAAAGAAGGGACACCAGCCAATGCCAGGAGAAGCAAGATGTGAAAATACCAGTAAGTCACTGCCGTGTGGCAACCTAGGATTGATAGAAATGGATTAAGAGACTGTTATCAAGAAGCTGCCATAGGCCATACAGTTGGTAATTAATTAACATTGAGCCTCTGAATGATTATTTTGTACGTGGCCGAGGCAGCGGGGACCCAGGCAGGACTGGAGAAATCTTCTGACTACAGTTTCCACCTGTGGTTTTGTCACCTACTTTGAGATGTTTTTAAATTAAACAATAATAAAAGAAGAATGACCTGCTCCTCAGAATCAATACCTAAGTCTCACGTTCCTGGGCAGACTTCCTTTTCCATTTTTGGTATGTGTGGCCATCAACCTCTACACATTCATAGGGCTGCAGATACCACAGTGATTGTCTGCTTTAGCTATAAGAAGAAAACCTGTGTCTGAATATGGAGAATGTATTCCTATTAATGGGTGGTAATGAGATGTTTATTGGTGTCTCAATAATCAAGAATTATTTACTGCTTCGTATTTCCTCAAGTTTTTGTGGTATAACCTATGTGATAATATTATATTAGAAATGACTACTGACAAATTGCTGCAAGAATTCAGAGACAATGGATGGTGAGAGTTTTATTTCATCAATTCAATTTTATTAGACAATAAGGCACTGGAAATGAATAAGTTAAGGAGGAATCATGTGCACAAATATATAGTCACTGTATTTTTCATAGTTTTGACATAATGAAATGTTCTATGAACATAAATATAGAAAACAAATTTCCAAGGACACAAATATCTACCTCTAGCTGCTATTTTTCATTTGCTTGGGTTTAGTGTGTATATTAACAGATACACAATTTTCTTTTTCTAGATATAATTCAGTTTTTCTACAATTAACATTTGATTCAAACAGTATCAACCTCAGAGATTTAATTGGCCTATTATTGAACCAAAATAAGTACTTTTTCTTATAAAAGACTACACATTCCTTTTAATTTTTTTAAACTTAAAGAGCAGAAGACAAAAAATAACTTATACACCATTGTTGTGTAAGCGATAACTGAACAGTATTGCTTAAATTTAGATGTAGGATAAGAGTCACCATGATAGCAGTATATAGTTAATTCAATGTGCAGCTGTTTTACTTTGGGTCTAGATAAGAAATTTATTAAAATTTAATGACTTTAACATCTGATGCATTTCACATAAAACAATCCAAAATCTGACTTTTATTTGGCAATTGCATTTCCATATGCTACACACACTCATGTTTCCCCTGGGAAGCAGGGCAGAGTGGGGCATACATATTTTTTTTTCTTTTCCTTGATTGCTAAACTAAATCACTCTAGATGCTTGTGGAAGGGTCATAATTATTTGTAAGAATCTAAGAGTCTGCTAAAGAAAATAGCTTCAGGCTGTGGATAGACATGACATACTATTTCAAAAAAAGATTCCATGTCCAGGAAGGCTTGTTATTGGGATGACTAAAGTTATGTGTGTCATCAAATCTCTTTATATCTGATATCTAAGAAACTGTAAGTTATGAGCTGGTGAGTCCCTGATGGTCTCCATTCTCAACACATTCCTAAATCCATCAACAAAATCTTTCCTTCCCATTGTTTAACATTTTCTTCATTCATAATACTTTAAACTCAAACATCAACTTTTAATTGGTCTCTTCATTTTAAATGAGACTCAAGTCAGTTTCTGATTGAAAGTCTTTCACTTACTCACATATGAAAAATAGTCCAGCATGGATACTGGAGTCTGGTGAGCATACACTGAGAGGAGTAGCTCTTCTAAGTGCCTCTGATTGCTGCACAATCCTGCACACTTATTGATTAGGTACTATGTGAAGGTGGACCTGCTGACCTCAGTTCTGCTTCTTGTAGAAGTGTATCTTCCCTTTGCCTTCAGTGCACCTGTAAGGAGTCCAATTCAGCATTAATGTAGTCATTATTCACAGAGTACAGTGAAATCCATACAGCTATTTATGGGCTAAATGCTTTGTCAGCACTCAAGGGTCTTTAAACTCAGATGTAGGCACTCCTGATAACAAATCATATACATACATGTACACACATGTGCATGCACACAGCACACACACACACACACACACACACACACACACACACACACACACAACTTCCCTGACCCCATTGATGGTGTATCTAGTGCAGTATGCTTTCTATTTATGTTGTTATTGTTCCCCTCTTCCTGAAAATTATAAACTCTATGATAGATTTTCACATTTTTTAATACTGCTGAAATCTCTAGCACGTCTTGGAAGTTCTGCTTAATAATAGTCAATACATATGTAATATATCATTTCATGTCATCCATTCCCTTCTTGTGGCATTGTGTTGCTACAGAGGGGAGAACAGATTATGAACACAAAATAAAAGAAACATTTTAAAAATGTGTGTAGACTTTTAAATAGCACGATATTAGATTCTTCACAAAGTAGAACAATAGACCACAAAGGGGGGTAATGTTTATAGCTTCTGATCAGCTCATATTGTTAATATTTTACATTACATGACAAACAAACAGACATTAAGGGGGATAACATTGATGAAGAGATGATTGAGATGACCATAAGGCCATATATCTAAAAGTACATGGGCATCACAAACTGGATATGATAGGTTGAAAAACAATATACAAAAAGAACAAGAAGTTGGGTGTGAAAGGGAGCAATGTGGGTAGATCTGAGAGTTTGGATAGAAGGATAAATATGTTCAAAATACACTGCACATAAGACTCAAACAGCTAAGAAAAATGAAAAATAAATAAATCCAGCAAGACAGGAATTGATGCTCTCATGTACTAAGTGCCAAAAAGTGGTGGGTTCATAAGACAAATTTGAATAAATAATGTATTCCTACAAAAAACAGAAAAGGAGATCATATGCAATGAAATCCCTCAAATTATTACAATTTGAGAAGGTAAGAAGAAAAGGAGGCAACAGTGAGATTATTCAAGAAATGCTCAGCCTGTAGTTGCTGACCTTGAAAACGATGGCAGAGGTGAGAAGTTTAATTTTACTTAAAACCCAATTTTATCACTTCCCCTTTCCTCCTCCCCACCATGCTCCCCATTCTCTCAAGTTGGTGGCCTCATATATTATTATTGTTACACGTGTGTGTACACATATACATGTAAATGTTTTATTTTGTATGACTTATGTGCATTTGATTTTGTAGCTAGCCATTTTTTATTGTATAACCAATTAGGGGACTCAATTTGACCCTGGGAGGGACAAATCTTGCCTGTTTCAAATGTCATTAGTTGTCTGTAGATCTGTGTACAGTGGTGCGATCCCATATCTCCCAGTTTTATGTTTGTGCATCTATTGGCATTGGTATTTTTCAGGTGTTGTTTAGGTAGTAGTTTTGTTGAAGTATCATGAGTGTAGCTTCCCCGTCATTTCTAGGAGACACTGTCTCATACAAACTTCCTAGTGCTGTAGCTCTTGGAATCTTTCTGCCCCCCTTTCTGCAAAGTTTTCTGAACCTCACATACTGCAGTTGTGTGGGGTAACCCAAACAAATACAAATACTTCTTTTTTTCTTGATTTTGAATAATATTTTTAATTATTTATTTTATTTCTGAGACTATAGTTAAATTGCCCCCCTTCCCCCTTTCTCCTTCACACTTTCATACACATCCCTCCTTGCTATTTCGTATTTGTGGCCTTTTTTGCATTAATTGTTGTTAGACACACATATGTATAAGTATATATACATATATTTCAAATGTATTACCTGCTCAGTGTGTATGTTACATATCTATTTATATATTTTTTCAGGGCATTTCTTTCTCATCTATGGCTCCTACCTCTTCAGATATGAGAATACAACCTGAAGTAACGTCAGAAATTAGGAAAGAAAAAAGGGACTATGGAAAGGGTGGAGATGGTAATAGCAGAATACAGCTGATATAAATAATTAAATGGGAAAATAGAGAGAGGGCATTAACTGGGGAGAGAGGAGAGAAGTCACTACAGAGTAACAGGGAGGAAGGAAGGACAAGCAACACTGAAGATGTTTGATAAAGACTTCAACAATCATACTACTTCATATTTACATAAAAATAAATATAACACATATATGCATTATATATACATATTATATACATGTATATAGCTTAAATGAAGTTCTGCTACTTGAGCTGGAATGCTTTTTTATGTAAGCTATAGATTAAGAAAAAACCCAGTACATAACATGAGGAATCTCCCTTCAAGTTATTTGATAGAGGAATCCACTAGACTTCCCCTAACATGTAGGCTGTTACTGTTGCCTTTGGTTGCTTCTTAGTTGTTGAAGACACCACCCACTTTTAACATAGGACTTAGAAGACTGGAGTTGGATCTAACTTCGAATCCTCTCTCCTGTGGTCTAGCTTTCATAGTGCCAGAAGTTATTGTTCAAGCTGCCAGGGAATGGAAGCAATCAAAAGTCCTTTTCAACTGTGACACTTATGAACCACAACAAGGAGCAAAAAATCCCTAAAGGTACAATAGTGTAGTAGGACAGACCCATAGGGTCAGGGAAATTGGCTCAAATCAGTTGCAACAACATGCACATAACAGACTTCCTTTTGAGCCAACCTGTAGTCTTCCTGAGGGCCTAGCAACAGGCACTTTTAGAGCTCCCGATCATGCTGAGCCAATAAGAGACAACCATGAGATGTCACCTGATCACTCTCAGAGCTCCTGATCATGTCCAATCAATGAGGGATGACCACACAATGTCACTAGATAGGGAAACAGCTTTGGTGCCAGAAGGATAGTATATAAGGCTTTCTGTAGCAGAAATCTTAAAACAAACCTGGTGCCAGTTATTGGGGTAAATACTGGAAGATTAGAGAAGCAGAACAAGCCACAGCCACTTCACCTTGCCAATTCCTCAGCTGATCCTGTTTCCTCAGACTGGAAGACTCTGAGTCCTCATCCAGAATGAGTGTCAGCTGAACTGCCTCTCAAAAGCCTGAAAGCTTAACCATCTCTAGTTCCTGGTTTTCACACTTTATGTATCTTTCTGCTATCACTTCCTGGGATTAAAGGCATGAGTTACCATGTCTGGCTGTTTCCAGTGTGGCTTTGAACTCACAGAGATCCAGACGGATCTCTGCCTCTGGAATGCTAGGATTAAAGGCGTGTGTTGCCACTGTCTGACCTCTATGTTTAATATAGTGGCTGTTCTGTCTCTGACCCCCAGATAAGTTTATTAGGGTGCACAATATTTTAGGGAACACAATATCACCACAGCTTTCCCCATTACTGAATAAAGGAGTCTACTGTTTGTATTTCACCTCATTTCTGGCATCTCTGTCATTGATGCCACCCCTCCCTTGAAAAAGCCAAGGGCATTCAGCAACATCTGGTACCTGAATGTGGGTCATTTGTTACTTTTGCCTTCCCACGTCACTTCTGATCTTCTTCCTCCTTTCACTCGTGGTGGCGGACAGAACCTCCAAGATGGCGTGTTTAGTGAGAAGGTCCCTCAGTGTTGTGTTTTCAGTCCCTTTGGCAGGTAAGCGATGGGACCCCCCACCTTTTCTTTTCTTCTTTTGTGTTGTCTGTCATGTTTGTCTGCCCATCTTGTTAGGAAGGCACATTTTTTTCTGTTTTGATTTGCTTGGCATCTCCACATAAGGTCTGACCCTCCAGGAGGCAGAACTAAGGCTCAGCTCCTGAATGCCATCTCTAGTCTGAGACATTGTGTGGGCATACAGCCTTAAAAAAGCATGTAAGTGCCCCACTAAGCACAATACATAAGGATCCAAAACAAATTTCTACCCCTGTTGACTGTCATCTTCTCTTTTGACTGCTGGTTGGCTGCTGTCTCCCTCCACAAGATGGGTAACCACTTTATCACCTACTCCCCTTTTCTGTCTGACCTCACTATGACATCTGATGGTGAAGAAGCAGACAGTTTGGGTCCCATGAAATCTGTCAAGGAGAACGCAGCCTCCATTAAGAACCCATGTGCTGTTCCCCTCTCAACCTTACTTGCATAGTGGGTGTCAACCCCCCTGCTGGGGTATCCCTGGGGTGATTTGCCCCAGGATCTGCCTTCCTCAGAGGATGGCCACTCCCCTGCTCCACTGTATACCCCTCACTGCCCACAGCCAGCCCCATTCATAACCAGGAGACATGCGGAGGCTTATCCAGTTAACCTGGGTCCAAGTGCCACTGTCCAACCCTGGATTTCCACCCCATAGAACAGGTCCTTCAAACAGGTCCTCACTCAATAGGCAATGCAACTACAGACTTACTTTGAGTGGTATAGTCTGCTGAAAGCTGTTCTGGAACTGGCTACCTTTCTTAGCTGGAAATTGGTTTATGATGATCAAACAGAAGCTCAGGAAGGAATGAACCTCTTTATTAATGTTCCAATGACCCTTGACATGCTCATTGGACAAGGTAACTTTGTCCATTCCATCTATCAGTCAAAGATTGGCCATTGATCCTACTAATTACCAATAG
Source organism: Peromyscus maniculatus bairdii (assembly GCF_049852395.1). NCBI lineage: Eukaryota > Metazoa > Chordata > Mammalia > Rodentia > Cricetidae > Peromyscus > Peromyscus maniculatus. The sequence continues at coordinate 17,233,087 of NC_134857.1, read as the reverse complement.
GTTTCTTACCTGTCCTTCAAGGCTCTTTGGGCATGTAACCCACAAGACCCTTCAGCTTACTTTTGAATTCTAATCCAATAGCCAGGGGAGCTCTTCACCAACTTCTTGGCCCATGTCAATGAGGCCATAGAGTACAGAGTGGATGAGGGTCACACTAGAGGTATGTTGACTAAACAGCTGACTTGAGAGGGCCTCAACACCCAAACCCATAAAGCAGCTGCAGCCATGAACAGTGAGAACATACCTAAATGGGTGATGGCTATTATGGCCAGATCATGGGGACCCCCAAAAGACCACCATGGAGATTGAATGTGGAAGCAAAGAGCCTTTATTTCAAGTTCTGGAGCTTGGTCCCTCTGTCTGTCCGACACAGCGGTGAGAGCAGAGAGCCCTGAGATCAGGTGGGGCAGAGTTTTTATCATAGCAGAGGTTGGGGTGAAGGGATTTCTGGGGTCCAGGACCCTGATTGGCTGACAATTGTCTAGGGGTATCTGTAAAACTAAAAGTACGTGTGTGCTAGACTCAATGACATCTGGTCACCTTATCTAATGGTTAGAATGATTGGAATGTTAGATACTTCCTCATCCCTGTGTCGATTGCTGGGTGGTATCAGCTTAAGTCTTTTCCTGGATCTGGGTGTTGCCTGCCAGTAAGCCTGTAACAGAAGCTGTGTCTAGGTCCCTAAGGCTGCCATGGCAGCTGTGTGGTCAGACTATTTTGGGGCCCCTTCACAATGGCCACTAGAGATATCCACCCCAGCACTGGACCCACTGAAACTCTTACTACCTCACTGGACAATCTCCTTGCCGACAGGCAGCATGCAATGATAACCCCAAAGGCTCCCAGGTAGATAGAACTTGCTGGGGATGTGTGAAACCAGGCCATTTGTGGTATGACTGGCCCTGGACAAAACCTAAGATCCAATGCCCCATATTTAACAAGGAATTTCATTGGGCAAAGGATTGAAGGTAACAGCCTGTGGAAACACCAGCCCCTTCAAACTCCAGGCAGGGCCATCCTCAGTAAGAGTAAGTTCTGGTAATCTAAAAATCTATTGGACAATTCCCATTTTCCCACACTCTCCAATGCTGACTGTCTATCTTGATGGGCAAACTGTTAAAGACCTGGTGGACAAGGGTATGGATGCCACCACTTTAACCAAGACTGAGGCACTTCACTTCCCTCATTGAAAGTTTAAACCTGCCCCCTATCAGTGGTGTGGGAGGCCAACAAGATGCTAAGCTGAGCACCCATCCCATCCATTGGAAGGACCTTGATGGCAATCAGGGAGCCATTTACCCTATCATATCCACTGTACCTAGGAACCTATGGTACAGAGATATTTTGGAAGATGTGGGTGTTGTCCTAACTACAGATGACAGGGCCTTTTTTGATGAGATTGAGGTCCATGAAAAAGCTGGTCTTGTGGTCTGTGACCCTGCATGAGATCTGTACCTCAAATTCTAAGGACCACTGTCACCATGAGATCTACTACAATCAATCCTTAGTCCTATTCCATTGATGTGACTCTTGGATCAAGAAGTATGGGTGGAACAGTGGCCTGTAATTGAACCCAAGCTGTCAATCCTAAAGGAATTAGTTGCAGAACAGTTAAAGATGGGACACATTGAACTGTTCACAAGTAAGCATAATAGCACTATATTTGTTATCCCCAAGAGATCAGATTCTACTACCTCCTGCAGGATCTTTGTGTAGTTAATGTTCACATGGAAAAAAGGGGTCTATACAACCAGACCTTCCTCACCCTGGTGCTGTTCCTCCATCATATTATATATTAATTTTAGATATTAAAGATTACTTTTTTTCAAATTCCCCTGGTGCTACAGGATCAAAATCATTTTGCCTTTACTGTGTAGGAACCTAATATGCACAAATCAGCTAAGAGAGATCAATGGACTGTTTTGCCCCAAGGAATGAAGAATAGCCTTACTACTTGTCAGTTATATGTTTCTCAAGCTTTGGTCAATGTCCCCAGGGATGTTCTTTTGATCCGTTATATGGATGATCTCCCCCCAGACACACCCAGATGCAGCCTACCTACAAAAGACTGTCAAGGGAGTGTTTGAAGATCTCACATCATTCCAGATAAGGTACAAATGGTACCCCTTTTTGTCTTTTTAGGTTTTCCCATTGTTAAGCAGGTGCACCCAACTTCCTTAAAAATTAAAAATGAAGGAACTGTCAGAATTACAACAATTATGTGACATGGCTACTTGGGTTAAACCTTTCTTACCAATCCTTGACCAAGAGATGAGACACCTCTTTTCATTGCTGAAGGGCTTCACCAGTCCTACCACTAAGGTTAAGTTTACCCAAAAAGCTAAAGATTTGCTACAAAGGATTTTGGCCGTTCTAGCCACCCCCAGCCTAAATGCCATGATCCTCAAAGACCTTTATTGACAATGGTCCTCTGGACACTCAGGGGATTTGGGGGAGTATGATGGCAATCTGGGTCCATTCATGGACACACCAAACACATTCTGACCTGCATAAGGTCACCTCTATGTTTGACCAGTCCTTCCAATTCAGTCTTAAGGCATGGATGCTGGCACAGAGAACATCTGAATGAGAGCTGATAAGCTTGTCTTCCTCTTTCTTTTAAGAACACCCAGTTCCTCTGGAGAGATTCTGTCTTGTTCCAGGAAATGGTTGTAGGATTCACAGAAACTATTGACAACCATTTGCCAAAACACAAGATCTTAGCAGAACCCCACCTACTTTCAATACAGATACAGCCCCATGCAGTTCCCTCCTCCACTTCCATCCCTCACGCCACTCTGGCCTTTTCAGATTCCAATAGAAACAGATACGGTGTTCTTATCCAGCATCCTGGCTCCAAATATTCTACATATGTTATTCCTAACCCTGGATCCATTCAATTGTGTGGGCTCTTGGCCATCCTCAAGGTTCTAGTGGGGTGCCAGGCCAAGCCCCTTAATATTTTTTTGACAGCCAGTATGCTGTGTGCCTGTATTTGTGTGCTGGCCTTTTCTCGAGTTAAACTCACTGACCCCATTGCCATCACCATGCTGCTCATATAAGATGTCTTAAATCAGAGGACTGAGCATTGGTAATGTCACATATTAGATCTCACTTGAAATTACCCAGAATATTGGCTTGAGAAAATGAGGTCACAGACACCATGATATTAACAACCAGTGTGGATCTCTTAGAGAAAGTCAGGGTTCTTCACCAACAGTTTCATCTGTCTCCACAGAATTTGTGTAGACTTCTTCCAGAATTACAGATTTCCCAATGTAAACATTTGTCCCAGGCATGTGCCACTTGTGTCCCTCTTGCCTGCTAGGACCTCTTCAACACACAGGGGTTAATCCCCAAGACTTGTTGCCTAACTCTACCTGGCAGATAGATGTCACACATTATGCCCCCTTTGGCAATCTTAAATGTGTTCATCATGATAGTAGTAGTTCCTCCTTTGTTTATGCTCTTTCCCTTTCTGTGCAGAAGGCTGTCAATGATATCAAGGCTCTCAAGTCATCTATGGTAGATATGGGGGTACCTTGGGCACTTAAAACTACAATGGCCCTGCCTATGCCTCTCAACAATTTAATGACTTTCCGGGGTCCAGAAGTATTTCCCATACAACTAACATCCCCTGTAATTTACAGGGACAAGTCATTATGGAGAAGACCAACAGAGCTCTTAAGGAGCTGTTTGCAAGGACTAAATTGCCAGAGGCTAGGAGAGATCCTAATTTGGCCTGAACAGAGGTCCTTTTCCATATAAATTTTCTCAGTTTTGATAACAAGGAACTCAACCCAGCCTACAAGCACTGGTTGTATTTGCCAAGGGGTACATTCCTGCCCCTGGTAAGATGAAGATATCCTATCTCCCTCTAATGACAGCTGTCAGCCCCACTGCTGATCCATGGGAGAGGGGGTATGCTTGTGTTTTTCCTCAGAGTGTCCCTATGCCAATATGAGTCCCAGCAAGAGATGTGTGCCTGACCAAGGATCAACCTGCTTCCACTAAGGGGGAAATAGCCAAGGATGGGGGATGTATATATTCCTCCTTCTTGCTCTCACTGCTCCTCTAAAAGCTGAAGGCTTGTGGACCCTTCCTTTTCTTCATTTTGTATGACACATTTTGAGATGTGGGACACTAGTTTACCATGCCAGGAGCAAGCTAAATATATTAAGGGCCCATGGTCAGCTAAGTCTATATTATTCATTACAGCTAATACATGAAAATTTCCAATTAAATCAGACAAGGAGAGAGATCATGGCCTTTGACTCTTAATTTTTTTAAAGGTTTGTCATACTATAAAAAATGTTGTTTAATCTCTCCTGGATTTTCACTTATGTTTTGATTGGCAGGTTGGAGTTTTTAATCTTTCTCCTTTGTAACTGTCTCCTCGGTACATCTGGAAACAATGGGCAGTTATTAAGTGACTCCACAGGTATTAATGGCTCTTAGACATCCAACTCATAGTCCTCCACAGGAGGTTATGCATACCTGGATTTCTGAAATTCAAAAGGCCACTGCATCATCCTCCCTACCTTGGGTGACCCACCAGGGATGGATGCTCTTCAAGGGTTGATAGTAGATGGGTAAGAGCTTGTCTAGCAAGCCAACCTAAGATAGGCACAGTTCACTTGCTGAGCCCCATTGAGGTGGGGTCATAAAGGCCAGATCAAAGAACTCCAACTCCCACTGAGTGTCCATGTAATAAAATAAAAAGGGTGGATAATATGTAGGACAGGCCCATAGGGTCAAGGAAATTGGCTCAAATCAGTTACCAAGACATTCACATAACATACTTCCTTATGAGCCAACCTGGAGTTCACCCAATGGCCTACTAACAGGCACTGTCAGAGGTCCTGATCAAGCCCAGGCAATTAGTGATGACCATGCAATGTCACCAGATCACTCTCAGAGCTCCTAATCATGTCAAGCCAATGAGAAATGACCACATGATGTAATGAGATTGGGACACTGCCTGGGTGCTAGGAAGGGAGTATCTAAGGCTTTCCCCATTACTGAATAAATGAGTCTGCTGTTTGCCTTTCACCTGACTCCTGTTGTCTATGTCATTGATAATGTGCCTTCTCACTCCCTCCCCTGAGTGAGACATTAGGGCCTAGCAACACAACGGAGGCACTCAATTCTGATGGTGACCAAAAGGTATCTAATTGTACTGGGGGACATAAAATATTGCTGGTACTAGAAATCTAACCAAATACCTAGGGCTGGTGAGGTCATTGATCTTAGAAAAGAAACTATTTCTGCCACTTTACTAAACTAGTAACTACATTCAAAATACTTATTCTTGTACATACAGGTAAGTGTAGCTCTTGCCTCACATCAAAGAAACTTCACTTGGCAGTAAATGGAGACCATTAAAGATAATCACAACTGGCCCTGATGTGGAGATCAACTGTTGGTGAGGAGCTCAGATTCAAGGGATATACCCTCACAAAGGAAAACTGAACAATACAGAAAAACAGCATACAAAAACATAACTGAATTAAAGCTTCAGATTACTGTAAGTGTAAATCACCAGTTATATTATATGCTCATGAAGGCTGTCTGAAGCCTTGAACTTGATTCTTACATGAGGTAGAGGTACACTATGCTAACTAATTGCTTGTAATATGTGAAAACCTCAAATGCTCTTGAAGACATCATGCATCAAACTATTTTTAATTGTGAATATGTAAATTGATGGTCTAAGCCCGATTTATGTGGTTTATAAGCCCACTTCATCTAGTTCCATGGACTGTTTAGATTGAAATGTTTTTATGGCACCTGCTCCAATGAATCTTGATGAACATATATGTGACTGAGTCCAAAATACTGATCTTGGAAGTTTGTATTTGGTTGAGACTGCCTAACTGTAATTCCAAAGCTTATGAGGCAGAGCAAGGGATTTCTAGAGATAGCTGTACATCTAGCTTGTCATATCTAAAATTCTGAGTTCAACTGAGAGGGCTTGTCTCAACTAATAATATGGCAAGCAATATAAGATGACTCCTAAAAATTTAGGTCTTTCATATGTGTATTCTTACACATACTTGCACACATGGAAACATATACTTTACAAAAAACATATATACACATACATGCACATCATATGCACACATATATAAATGTAAGACAGAAACCAGCTGAATCATGTATGTCTGTTAACTACAGAAGCCAGAATTTGCTTTTTTATGAAGCTTTCAAAGTAAAAATCTTGACAATAATTCAACAGAAAGATTTTCAGCAAATGTCTTTGCATCTTATAGATTGAAAAAACTTCTGCATATTTGCACATAGTTTTTCTGTTAATACTTGTCTGAAAGATTCATTTGTAAGAGTAGAGGAAGTGAATATATGTAGTGATGCTGGATGCCACTGAGATTCTCAGCTCATTTCCCTTCTGAACAAACACTGTGAATGTTACTTTCTCCTAAAAGTGAACTTCTGTACAACCTGTTAAAAGAAATTTCTTGACAATCATAAAGTGAGGGTCAGAGTGTTCATGAGAATCATGCTGTTTTCTAAACACAACCCAGAAAGAAAATTTGAAGAGGTCAGGGAGGTATAAAATGATATTTTATTAGACCAGAATTTACGTTATACCCTTCACAATTTTAGCTAAGTGATCACAATTTCTGCACAGCAAAAGGTGCATAGTTAACAACTTAGTAGACTACGAATTGCCATCTTGTGTGTGGTTTTATTTAGTAGTCTAATAAATCTGCAAGGCAAGCATGTTGTCTTATTATTTTATGAGTGGGTGATTTCCTAATGGTATATAAATAAATAAAGCAGATATTGGAAGTGTAGAACTCTAAAAACAAATGTGTGTGTAAGTGGACACGTGTGAGTGCATATGACTGCATGTGTATGAATGTATGTGGTGAAACCAGAGGACACACACAGGTATCATTTCATAGGTGCCTTCCACCTTTTTTCTCAGACAATCTTTCTTTCATTGGCCCCAAACTCACCAAGTAGGCTAAGCTGGCTAGCCACTTGAGCCATAGGGTCGGTTTGTCCATACCTCCTCCATTCTGGGATTATAAGGATAAATCTTCATGTCTGAAGTTTGACATGGGTCTAGGGATTTGACCCATGTCTTCTGATTTGCAAAGAAAACAACTGTTCTATGGATTGTCACAACATAGATGCTCCCATATGATTACAAGGTGGAGAAAAATGAATGTTAACAAATTGACAGAAGCCAGTGTCGTACCTGCTCAGGGCATTCCTTGTCCCTAAGGGTAACTATTCTAACTTTTGTCAACACATAATAGCTTTATATAGCTTGTAGTTTTACAGAAATGACTAAAATTTGTAGTACTTTTTGCCTTTATTTTCCCACTCAAATATATTGGTTTTCTTGAAAGAAGTTGTATGTAGTTTGAGAGTTTTCTCTCTGGGTCCTGCCAAGCCCTGGCAGTCTGACAGCCCACTTATAAAATAAACACACAGACACTTATATGATTTAAACTGTTTGGCCTAATGTTTCAGGCTTCTTGCTAACTGTTCTTATATCTTAAATTAATCCATTTCTATAAATCTGCACCTTGCCCCATTACTCGTGGCTTACCAGTATCTTAACATGCTGCTTGTCATGGCGGTAGCTGGCAACCTCTCTCTGCCTTAGCCTTCCACTTCCCAGAATTCTCTTCTCTGCTTGTCCCACCTATACTTCCTTCCTGGCCACTGGCCAATCAGCAGTTTATTTATAAAGAGCGATATCCACAGCAGTTGTATAGTTAGTCCACTCTTACTGTTCATAGCAATCAATTTAATGAGTTGTATTTTTTCACATGTGTCTTTTGATGGACATTTAGACATTTTCTGGATTTGCTTGTCATGAAAAATGCTTCTGGAAACATTTTTTTCACATTTTGGTGTATACTTATATATCCTTGTTATTTTTTTCTACTTCATTATTTCTTCTTTTCCTTTATTAAGAATTTTTTATTCATTTTATATACCAACCACAGATACCCCTCTCATGCCTCCCCTCACTCCCACCCAGCCTCCTGCCCCGCCCCCCCCAGCTCACTACTTATCTCCTCCTTTAAAAAGGTAAGGCCTCCTATAGGGAGTCAGTAAAGCCTGGTATATTCAGTTGAAGCAGATCCAAGTCTCCCCCCCTTCATTAAAGCTGTGCAAGGTGTTCCACCATATGTAGTGGGCTCCAAATAGCCAGCTCATGCACCAGGGATAGATCCTTATCCCATTGCCAGGGGCCCCTTAAGGAGATCCAGCTACACAACTGTCTTGCTTATACATAGGGCCTAATCCCAACCCATATATGCATCACAGATGTGTTGGTCTAAAGTTCATGAGTTCCACTAGTTTGGTTTGGTTGTCTCTGTAGATTTCCCCATCATGATCTTTATGCCCCTTGAATATAGAATCCCTCTTCCCTGCTGTGGGATGTCTTTCTGTATGGTGTAAATATGTGTCACCTTGATTGGTTGATAAATAAAGCTGCATTGGCCTATGGCAAGGCAGCTTAGAAGTAGGTGGGAAATCTAAGCAGATATATGGAGAGAAGAAAGGAGATGAGGGAGAGATGCCAGCCACCGCCAAAGGAGCAGCAAGATTCCATCAGACTGGTTAAGGCCTTGACCACATGGAAACTTACAGATTAATAGAGATGGCTTAAGTTATAAGATCTAGCTGGCAAGAAGCCTGCCATGGGCCATACATTTTGTAAGTAATATAAGCCTCTGAATGATTATTTTATAAGTGGCCGTGGGACTGTAGGGCCAGGCAGGACCAGAGAAACCTTCTGGCTACATTTCTCTCTCTTTGACTGGACTTCTGGAGCTCAGCCTGGCACTTAGCTGTGGATCTCTGCATCTGCTTCCATCAGTTACTGGATGGGCTCTATGATGACACTTAGGGTAGTCACCAATCTGATTATTGGGGTAGGCCAGCTCAGGCAGCCTCTCCACTATTGCTAGTAGTTGTAAATAATGTGGTACATATATACAAAGGAATACCACTAAGGAGTGAAAAACAATGATATCATGAAATTTGCAGGCAAATGGATGGAAATAGAAAATATCCCGAGTGAGATAACACAGACTCACAAAGACAAACATGGTATGTACTCACTCATATGTGAATACAAGATGTAAAGCAGAGGAAAAACAGACTATAGTCTATTGTTCCAGAGAAGCTAGCTAACAAGGTGGACCCTAAGAGAGATGCATGGATGACCCTGGGAAGGAGAAATAGATGAGATATTCTGAGTAAACTGGGAATGAAAGGGGGCAATAGAGGGTGGGAGATGGGGGATGAGAACATAAGGGAATGGGATGCTTGAGCCAGAACAAGGATGGAGTGGGAGAGCTATATCCTTGTTATTGATTTGTATTATTTTATATATTTATTTAGAATTCTAATGTATCCAGAATCCATGTATGTTCAGACTCAATAGATCCTTAGGTTCCATTAAAAATCACAATGAGTACATCAATATTTTAATGGATACTAGCAATACATGAGTGTTCCAGTCATTACAGACTCACATGTGCCACACCAACTCCAGTGTCGTCCATGTGACATGAACAATTATGTCAATAATAGCGGACGGGAGATACGTGTCCCACGGGACTAAGCTCCCTGGAGGTCCCTGGCAGAGTGCCTGTGTTATGCCTCCTTCTCGAAGGAGACGTGCTTCACAGATCATGAGCTCTCTGGGCTATGTGTTCTGTATAACTGCTTTTCTGATAATGTTCTAATTAATCTATAAAACACAGCCAAAATTAATGAATGCTTGGGTTGTGAACTGTGGAGGAAAGGGGAAGCTGGACATGGACCTTATTTAGATATAGCAGAATGAGCTATTCCTTAAAGACCTCAAGCCTCAAGCCGCTAGATAATAGAAAGTATAATAGTTCAGGCACTTCTAGGGAATGAACACCCACCCACTAGGAATCCTTTAGGAATCCCAACTAATGTGATTTATGGCAGAAAACATTATCTCATAGGAGGCAGATGGTGGGCCCCTCTGTTGAGGAAGTTCAGCATGGAAAACTTAAGGACTACAGCAGAACCCCTTCCCCTTAGAGGTGTAAAAGTACAAGAGTCCATATTTCAGCAGGTAAAAAGGTATATTTTTTATATTATATTTTATATTAGAAGAGATATATGGTAAAGAACTGAAGAAATACTTAGGGAGGATCTGCAGCATCTAAATTGGCTAAATGGGTCATGGGAACCAGAAAAGTAGAAGTGCATAATAAACTAGCGAGTGGCTGAGATAAAGATGAAAGACACAGCCGCAACCGAAAGAAGCCTTCACAAGTCTAAGGACTGTACTAAGTTTATAAAACACAGACTGCTCTTTGGGTCATAAAGTTCTTGTGAGTGAAGGGATATATCTAGCGCTGATTAGTAACTGTGTGCTTGATTTTTTTTTTGAAAAAGATGATGTAATTGAATTATTGCCAAGCTCTTGTTGTTCCCTGTATGACTTGATAGTTTTCTTTTCTGTATATAAATTACTGATTTGCAGAAGTAAAATTGCAGCAGATTCAAAACACTTTTGAGTGTGTTGTCTGTCTGTCAGTCACCGAATCCTTGTCTTCCTGACTACCCAAGCCCTGATTCTCCTATGGTTGTGGTACTCCCAGTGGGCCAGTTCGTTGCACATATGGACACCCATTTGTAGATGTAACCAACTGTCTTATTAAATAAGAAACACAGAACCAATGCAAAGAAGAAAGCCAAGAGATCAGAGCTAAGAGCCTTACCGTCTGCTGCAGCCAAACTCTTCAGCCAAGAGACCTCTCCGAAAAAGACCTACTTCCTGTGTAAATTGTCTTTATATAGTCTTTCTGTTCTGCCTTTTCATTGATTGTAAACCCAAACACATGACTGCCTTGTCACTGCCTGTCTGTAGAGACCTCCAGGTCTTCTATGGTTGGGATTGAGATTAAAGGCGTGGGTCTCCAATGCTGGCTGTATCCTTGAACACACAGAGATCTACCTAGCTCTGCCTACCAAGTGCTTGGATTAAAGGTGTGCGCCACGAACGCCCAGCTCTGCTATGGCTTGCTATTAGCTCTGACCCCCAGGCAACTTTATTTATTAACATACAAATAAAATCACATTTCAGTACAAATAAAATATCACCATACCCATTAAAGTTTTGTTAATGTTTTATTTTATTTATGCTAGTAGATTTACAGTACTGTCTACATTTGCTTTGAATTCAACTTTCTGTGGCGATATTGTGTTCCCCAGTATATCATGTACCCTAATAAATTTATCTGGGGTCAGAGAACAGAACAACCATTAGACAGACATAAAGGCCAGAAAATGGTGGCGCTCACGCCTTTAATCCTAACATTCTGGAGGCAGAGATCCATCCAGATCTCTATGAGTTCAAAGCCATACTGGAAATAACCAGACATAGTGACTCACACTTTTAATCCCAGGAAGTGATGGCAGAAAATGATATAAGGTATGAGGACCAGGAATTAGGTCTGGTTAAGCTTTTAGGCTTTTGAGCAACAATTCAGCTGAGACCCATTCAGATGAGGACACAGAGGCTTCCAGTTTGAGGAAAAAGGATCAGCTGAAGAATTGGCAAGGTAAGATAGTTTTGGCTTGTTCTGTTTCTCTGATCTTCCAGCATTCACCCCAATAACTGATACCAGGTTTGATTTTATTAATGAGATCATTTAAGATTCGTGCTATAACTTTCTTTCTTGATTAATGAGGCTTGCAATTTTTTTAGATGCCCAGTAGCCATCTTTATACCTTCTCCAGTGAATTAATCTTCGTAGTTTTTCAGTTCTGGTACTAATTATTACTTACTCTATGGGCTTCTAAAATCACATCATGGAAATTCTGTGTGTCTTATTTAGTCTGTTGTCCAATGTACATATTTTCTGTAGCATATAATTTTATGCTCTTAATGACACATTTTAAATACAATTTCAATTATATTGTAAACTGCCTGCTTCATTGTTTTACTCTGTTTAGTGATAATAAGAGATACTTTCTTCTTTTAAGAGGATTAACATTTCATGATATCATTTTAAGTATTTTAATTTGTTGCCACATGCAGACCAGCAGCCATATTGGTTTCATTTTTTATTTGTTGTGTGAGGATGGAGTTAATGATTTGTCATTATTTTATTTGGAAGCTCAACTGATCCAGTATTACTTGTCAATGTACTGCATTTTTTTCGGTATGCTACACTGGAAATTTTCATCACTCAAGTGATCTAAAAATGCTCAGGTTTGTGTCTGAACTGCACATTCCTTTGGCCACTGTCATGGATCCAGGAATATGGCACCTGGTAATTTAGTTTGGTGTATGTCCAACTTTGTCTTTTTTCTTCAATATTAATGGGGTATATCCATCTTCATATCTGTTTTAAAATTGGCTTGCTAGCCTTTTCCATTAGGTTGCTGGAATTTAGATGATACTTCTTTTTATCTGCATATCAACTCTAAAAAAAAGATTTCTAATAATAATATTTATTTTTCAATTTGAGAACATGATATAGACTTCTGTAATTCTATCTTTTTAAATTTTCATCTTTTGTACTCTTAACATTATTCTTAAGTTTTTATATTCTATTTATTTTCAAATATATTCTTGTGAATTTTATTTTTATTAATCTTATACCCAATGGATTACACATATCTGATATTAATTCCAAAAGTTACTGTTCTTCATTCTTTTCTTTATAGTCACTTCTCTAACCATTATCTGAAAATGAGTTATATCACTTACTTATATCACTTATTTGTTATCATCATTATCTTATCCTCCCAACTTTTGTCTCACTAGTACCTTTGTTTTCATGTTGAATTGAAGAGGTAACAGTGTCTCTGGTAATTTCTTTTTAGTATTATTTTATTTCTTACTCACTTATTGACACTTCCACAGAGGTCTATAATCTAGTATTACTTCTACTTTCAGGGCATTGTCTTCAATACTTGACCTTTCAGTGTGATTTTATTATTATTATTTCATTATAGTAGTAGTAGTAGTAGTAGTAGTAGTAGTAGTAGTAGTAGTAGTAGTAGCAGGTAGTAGTAATAGTATTCATCATTTTGGTCTTTTTATTCCTGAGATGTGAACAAGCAGCCTGATACTTTGGCTGCCACACCCATGCGCTCCTCTCACTATGCTTTCCCTCTATGATGGATCAGTCAAACCATTTTGCAAAATTAACCACCAATCTCTTAGTTTGCTTAATCAGATGTTTGGACATACTTAAAAGACAACCAACTGATATAATATTTTAAAACTTAAAATTGGGGTTGTTATAGAAACTGAGGTCTTTGGAACAGGTTTGTGTGAGGAATGTGATGTGGAAATATTTAGACAAGTGGCATCAAAAAGTCCTAGAATTCTGTACTCAGAGTGTATTGGACCATCCTAATGGATGATCAGAAGAACAGAATGTACAAATAAATGTGGACAGTTGCGACCAATTTATTATATTTTAGAGGATAATAAAGACTTCAAGATTGTGATAGATGTTATTCAAGTTACTTTCTGGCTAAGAATCTAACTGCATTCTGCCCACATCTTAAAAATTTGAATGAGACATAATTGTCAAGTAATGAAGCAAGTTATTTGACAGAGGAAATTTCAAGAAAGCATGGCATTCAGACTGCCACATGAATGTTGCTCACTCTGCTTATTGAGATTTATAATGATAATTCAAAGCTGAGAGCAGAGCAGAAATATTTGAAAGGTATGCAGTTTGGTGAGAAGAGGTTAACCTTCAGGGTTAAAGTTGTGTACAGATCGTGCACCAACAAAGCTGCTATAGTGGTTAGTAGATGGCTACCATTTATTCAGGACAAACCACATGATTTTACACACTAAGAGAAAAAGAATTTTGAGCACAAGGTCCTACCTACTTGAAAGTTGTTGCTTATAAAATGCAAATTTACAAGAAAGAGGGAGTGAGCTAAAGATGCCTCTTTATTGTTTCCCTGCTTAAATGTTTTCTCAGGTTCAACCAGGGAAGGAGGCTGCTAATGGTTTGGTTATAAGAGGACTAGGCCACACTTGGAAATTATAGGTGAACTTGATGATAATGCTACCTTGTATAGCTTTTTTCAGGCATAAAATATATAAGAGTGAGAGAAGCATGCAGACCTATGCCAAGGTTCTAAGAAGTTGCTGAGGATAGATAATGGATAGCTGTGACTAGAAAATGAATAGCTGGGGCTAGACAATGGATAACAAGTCAGATTTCTTGTATGCACTTATGATCAGGCTATATGTATAACTGAAGATGCAGCATAAGTTGGAATGGAGATATTAAGAATATGGGAGATTCACTGAAGAAAATCATGTAGGCACTTAGTAGAGTCAGACTATGAGACAATCCTTTGCAACAATAGAGGGAGCTTGACTGCCCAAACCTGATGAAGTCCAAATAATGATGCCAAGAGCCTTAGCAAGCAGCATTTTGTGTGTGTTCTGTTGTTTTTAGGTCTATCTTTGTTCCAGTATTTCCTAACCATGTCTCTACTCTCAACATGTAGAGTGGAAATGCTTACTCTATGTCACTGCATATTGAATGTATGTGACTTATTTGTCTTGATTTCCCAGGGACTTACTACTGAGAAATTTCTTTGAGTCTTAGGAGATACTTTGTACATTTGAATATTGCTGGTACTGTTAACATTATAGGGATTTTTCTGAAGTTTGACTGAATGCATTGTGCATCATGAGATAGCCATAATCCCATGAGCGTCAGGGGTATAATGTTGTAGTTTGGATGTAAAATGTCTCAGAAAGTATGAAGGCTATTCTTGATTTTCAACTTGACTACATTGGACTTAATTAAAACCTAAATGGCTGGACACATCTGTGAGGGAGTTTTTCTTTTCTTAATTAAATCATTTGAATTGGGAAGACATACTTCTAATCTGGATCTTTATAGTATGAATACACACCATTAATCCACATGGTTTGAGTGGGAAGATTCATATTTAATCTGGGCCACACCTGCTGGTAGCCTATGTCAAAAACATGGAAGAAGTCAGCTTGCTCTCATTGTCTGCTTGTTTTGGCAAATCTATTCCTTCAGTGGCACAAGAGCCTACTTTTCCCCTATTTCTGCATATATTGAAGATCAGCTGAGACATCCAACGTTGTGTATTGAACCTTCCATTCTTAGGCATCCATTATGGGATTAGTGCAACCACAGCCTGTAATCCATTCTAATGAAAATTCGTGTGTGTGTGTGTGTGTGTGTGTGTGTGTGTGTGTGTGTGTGTGTGTGTGTGACAGAGAGTCATTTAAGTGGGCCTCTGAAATGTGAGCCCTGAGACTTGTAGCTTATTTACTTTCTGTCCTGCCTCTGTTTCTTGGTCTGCAAGATGTGAGAAAGAAGCCTTGTAGTCCTACTGTCACAGCCACAAGTTGTCTTGCTGTGATCCCAATGTCCACAATAAAATGAAGTGGATTTCCTGTGTACTTCTAGACTGTCTGTCAGATTAGTGAGGCTTGTTTATATATTATATTTCAGTTGAATGTTCATTGGATTTTTCTGCATACTTGAGACAATTATTATAATTTTCTTTCATTGAAAGGTATGGTGGTGCATTGTCTTGAGTGTCAAATGTTAAATCACTCTGTATATCAGAAAATATCACTAATTATGAGTTATCATCATCTTCAAATATTTACAGATTTCAATTGTTTGTGTTCAGTTTATTCATGTTGTGCTGATATGAGAAAATTGTCACAAATTCATATTTTAACTAAAATCTTTATTAGGTTTGATGCTAAGTTTGATCCTGGTCTCAGAAGATGAATAGCAGTGGGTACATTAACTTCTTTCATTTTTCTGGAAAATGAATTATCTGTTATTACTTTTGTATGTTTGCGCTGCACCAGAGATGTTGCCTTCAGGCCTGCCTCCATCTTTCCCAAAGGATTTGATTATTATTTCTATTGGTTAAGGATTTAATTTCTTTTATAGATGTCAGACATATTTTCTACTCCTGTGACAGATTTGGAAAACTGAGGTTTTGAAGGATCTCAATCACTTTATCTAATTTTAATTGATTGATTTCCTACTGTCCATTAGTTTTGTTGTGTTGATTTATGATACTACACTGATAATTTCACTTCTAACACTTTATGTTTAAAGTAGTGCTTGGTTTGAAATGTCTTTATTTTTTCATTTTTCCCTCTGTAGTGCATGCAATATTAAAAACACACTTTGTCGTGATCATCATCATTACAATGTGCTATGTAGGAATATTCATCTATATACATAGTCGATACTTTGAAGCAAATCCACTATTTTCGCATTTCATTGAATAGTATTCCTTCGCCTTGTTCACACTAAATGTGTTGGAGAACTGCAGTGCATGCTTGGGATGATAGAAGTACCATACCCTATCACTCAGTGCTCTTCCCCTCTTCACTAAACTCACTGTGCACTGTAAGGAACAGTAGCAAAGCCACTGCTGTCATGGGTACAAGTCTTACCTTCCTGTCAATCATAGCACCACAGCATATGATTATTTTTTCTGACCTTACACTTTTTTACTGAAAGGAAATATTTCATGGCTTCTGTTTTGATATGTCACAGTCATCTGAACCATCACTCTCTTGGGGGTGGGCAGCACCATTACTAAGTGGAATAAAGGGTGTTTGCACAGCATTGTAAGATATGACAGTTGTTATGACAACAAAGATGGGTAGTTATGGGACTAACACTGAGAACACTGTAGGAGATAGACAAGTGTCCACATGCCAGACATTGGGGTAGTTTCTGCTTAGCAAAATGGAGTGTGGCAGAGCTGGATGTCACATGACTCACCACACTTCTCAGGATGATGTGGAAATGAAAATTAGAATTGTTTAATTCTTGAATTTTTCATTCATATTTTTAGATTATCTAAGGTTATGAAAAATCAAAGAACATTTAAAAACTTTTTAAAGCAAATACCTGATATAGTATTTATATCAGAATATCAAATAATTATATATAATTATCAGAAATTTATATTACAGTTATAGATACATGCATAAGTATATTTATGTAATGTGTTATTTTCCATATTATAACATACTATGTTATGTGTTATGATTTTTTTATTTAACTTAATATGTTAAACTATGATCTTTACTGCTTTATATTATTCCACTTTACATTAGTACACTTAGTGCCATTATTTATCCAAAGTTATCTGTATTCATAGAAATTTAGAGTATTACTTTTTATTATTCTTTTTGTTTTGTTTTTCGAGACAGGGTTTCTCTGTGTAGCTTGGTGCCTGTCCTGGATCTCACTCTTTAGACCAGGCTGGCCTGGAACTCACAGAGATCTGCCTGGCTCTCCCTCCCGAGTGCTGGGATTAAAGGTGTGCGCCACCGCCGCCGGCTACTATTCTAATCTTCCTTCACTTAGCATATTTGTGTGTCTTTGTCAAAGTCATAAACTATCTTCATAACAGAGTATCCAAATGCCAAAACTGACAGGTGAAAATGCAGAACTTCTTAGTGCTTCTGGATGCTTCAGGGATACACATTTTTGTTTCTCTAAAGCTGAATAAACTCTGGTGTACAGAGGGGAAGTGACACTGGCCACCAAAAAGTTTGCCTCTGTCAGACTGGTATCAAGACACAGTACTCTGACCCAGGTCTCTAATAAGTTGCCTCCTTGTTTATTTTTTTAACAAATGACTGTTGGCCATAGAGAGAATGCTAGTGTCAGACCAAAGAAATGCTACCACTCACTTCCATGTAAGAGAACATGCTTTACTGGTGTTACTTACAGAGAGAGGTATGGGTGACTCAAAGGCACACAGCTAAAAAGCTACCCCAGCATGAGTGATGCACGAGAGAGGCATCCCCAGATCTCCTAGCATAGCTTGCTAGAGCAGCATCCCTGGATCTCCCAGCATATCTTCTAGAGGCTGTGTAGTTTCCTTGCCCCTGCACTGCTTACTACTATATGATCTTGAAGGGGAGCCTTGCTCAGCTTGCAAACTTCAGGAGATCCCGTGGCTTGTTTCTTTTACTTCCCGAGTCTTGTGTGCATCCATCCTCCTTTCAGGAGGCACTGTTACAATTCAGAAGAGATTGCTGTATGATCCTTTATTTTATGTAATTTTCTTATTATAAGATATGCAACGTCATACTATAGAAATGTTTTACACATCAGACTGGAAGTAAAATCAGAATGAAAAATATATATGTTATAAAATTACCAATATTGGGGATGGTGAGATAGTCTAGTACTTAAGTATATATATTGCTCTTGTAAATGACCTGAGATGTCTTCCTAGCACCTGAGGTAGGTGTATCACAACAGGTTGTAACTCCAGTTCTAGAAAGATCACACACATAGACACCTGTTCTCTCTCTCTCTCTCTCTCTCTCTCACACACACACACACACACACACACACACACAAACACACACACACATACACTTAAAATATAACAAATCTTTTAAAAAGAGCATTTTCCCATGTTCTTTGTTTTGTTCTATTTTTAGTTTAGTTTTTTTTAAGACAGTACATTTTAGAAAGTAATTTATGGATCTATATATTAATTCAGTTTAGACTTTCAAATGTGGCACCAGATTTCTAACATGTTGATCTTATTATTAAAAGCTACACATTGAACTTGAAATACCTGCAGATGGCAAGTCATTTACTAAAACAGAAAAAAAATGAATCCTGAGGGATCTCCTGACCCACTAACAGTGGGATGTAGACCTACATTGAATAGTAATTGAGAGCTATTACTAGGATAATTAGAAAACGGATCTGCAGCGGAGGGGTTAGAGCTTAGCTTCTGAATTTATTAAGAGGCAGATTCTGATCCGTGAATAGAAAGAACTCAAAGTTCATTACTACCACAACCCCAACATCTGCCTGCCACAGGAAAGATAATGATTTAGTGAAAATTAATCTCACCTCTTCAAGGCAGCAGATTTTCTCAGACAATTACATCATTGACATATATTTCCATACTGAATTACTTACAACTTAAAGATAAATGTGCTTTGACATTTCTTGAGCAGTAGATATTCAGAAAAAAAGGTATTTGGGGAAAGCTGTTTTTCTCTAACTTTTAACTAGAAAGTTTTTCTTATTCTCCTTTCACAAGAGTGGTGTGAGATTCTGAAAGAGTCAGTGTTCAACACCAAAATAGCAAGACTACCAGAGGAGAAACTAAACATAAAGCAAACAAAAGAAACAGAAAATCCCCTTTGAAATTAATATTCTTTATTTCTGTTTATCCAATATTCTCCATTATATTGATAGGTCTCCTAAAGCCATCTTCTCATTTTTATTTCCAGCTACATCCTCCTCGAACCTAACTTTGCTTCCTTAGGCAGAGTTTTCCAAGAAGCATTCAATTGCTTGGCATTGGTGAGCCTGGGAGAAAAGAGACTAGTGAAGGTTGGCCTTGGCTTCACCCTCATGACTACATAACTGTTTCTCTTTTATCCTCTCATATAGACTTGCACATGTAGCAATCTGTGTTCTTCTGTTGTCCTACTGGTGATAAGTGGTGACGAAAAAACGGTGCTGAAGCTTTTGTCTGCTTCTTCTTCTGGGGCTTAATATTGTCAAAACTGATGCTTTAATAATACTCTAAATTCACTTGAAAATTATGTGTGCATGCTGTTGATGTTCTTTTTCACCTGCTTTTCTTGTTTTTTTTCTTCTGTTAAGTTAGACTTTAATGACCTTTAACACATAGCCATGAAATTAGATCATGAAAACAATAAGATAATCAATGTGTATTTTGCTTTCAAAAACGTCCTTTATACCCTTTATAGTTTTTTCCTCAAATTCTGTGCTGAAGATATAATGGCAGATTAGCTTTCTGTCACATATTAACCTCCATTGTTACATTTTTTCATACATTGTTTCACAGAGTATTGTTTTCTTAAGCTTTTCATTGAACTAAATCATTTTTACATTCATTCACACCATTGCACTTATCAGTAGCTCTTCTTTTTAGTTTACAGAGTAATATGTTGTGTTGGTTTTGACTTCAATATTGCTGCACCCATCAATGATAGATGGGCAATTGACTTGTTATGAACTATTAGCATTTCAAAACTAATTATATATTGTAATTTTTATTGAAAAAATTGAGATGGCTGTATCACATAGCTTCCATTGTTCAATAGGCTGAAGAACTATTTATCATTCCTAGAGAAAAGACACAGTTCCCTTTGTGTCACATGCCAGGAACACTTGCTGTCTTCATGATTTTTAGTGCTTTTAAATAATTTTAAATAATTGCATACTTGGGCAACAGCATTTAATGGTGATTTTAATTTTCATTTCCTTAATGACAACTGACACAGAATATCTTTTCATGTGTTTGATGAAATAATTATTCAGAATGTTTATTCATTTGTTTTCATTTTTTTTTCTTAAGACAGGATGTCACTGTGTAAGGCAGGATAACCTGAAACTCATAGAGATCTGCCTGCCTTATCTTCTAATTTCTGGGATAAAGGTATGTACTACCATGCCTGGATTTTTTTTATTTATTTAAAGAATCTTGAGAGCCACTTGCATTACTATAAAAGTCTTACCAGATATGTGCCTGGGAAATGTTTCTTCATGATCAATAGTTCCTTAGAATTTCAAAGATAAGAATCTTAACATTGTTAGATTACAATTTATATCTCATTTCTATGACTACACTTTTGGTTTAGTTTCATAAAATATTTAAAAGATTTCTAACCATATAATTATCTCATTGAAGTTGTAATTTCATATTTTACATTTATTCCAATTACATATTTGTTTTCGGACATCACAAAAATCTAATTTTAGCTAATCAAGATCCATTTTTTCAGCATCCTTTTGTAAAATGCCATCTTAGTTGCTGTGTTGTTTGGAGATTTCTGTTGATAACCAATGTTTTTTGACTTCAGTCTTTATTTTAGTTAAAATAATTTCTCTGTTTTGATGCCCTTCTATATTGTCCTGACTCATGAAGTTTATAACTAATATAGAGGTCTTAAATTTATAAGTTAAGCCTTAAAATTTTATTCTTTTTCAAGACAATTCTTTATATTTTAGGTACTTCTATGCCCATATGAAATTGAATGCTCAATCATACCAGAAGAACACTTGCTCAGCTATGTTCATATCAGCATTGTTTGTAATAGCCAGAAACTGGAAACAACCTACATGCCCGTCAACTGAAGAATGGACAAATAAAATGTGGTACATATACACAATGGAATACTATTCAGCAGAGAAAAACAATGACATCATGATGTTTGCAGGCAAATGGATGGATCTAAAAAAAATCATCCTGTGAGGTAACCCAGACTCAGAAAAACAAACATGGTATGTACTCACTCATAGGAGGATACTAGATGTGGAACAAGAATGACTGGACTGCTACTGACATCACCAGGGAGGCTACCTGGAAAACAGGACCCCAAGAAAGACAAGGGGATTGCCCAATGACAGAGAAATGAATGAGATCTACATGAACAGCCTGGACATGAGCAGAGGTAACGAAGGGTGAGGGTTGAGGGAAAGAGAGCTTGGGGGAGTGGGAGATCCCAGCTGGATCAAGAACAGAGAGGGAGAACAAGGAATAGGAGACCATGATAAATGAAGACCACATGAGAATAGGAAGAAGCAAAGTGCTAGAGAGGCACACAGAAATCCACAAAGATACCCCCACAATAGACTTACTGGCAATGGTCCAGAAACAGCCCGAACTGACCTACTGTGGTGATGGGATGGCCAAACACCCTAACTGTCGTGCTAGAAACCCCATCAAGTGACTGAGGGATCTGGATGCAGAGATCCATGGCTAGGTCCCAGGTGGAGCTCCAGGAGTCCAATTAGGGTTTATATGAGCGAGAATTGTTGAGACCAAGGTTGAATAAAGCACAGGGACAAATAGCCAAATGAATGGAAACACATGAACTATGAACCAAAGGCTGAGGGCCCCCCAACTGGATCAGGCCCTCTGAATGGGTAAGACAGTTGATTGGCTTGATCTGTTTGGGAGGCATCCAGGCAATGGGACTGGGTCCTGTGCTCATTGCATGAGTTGGCTGTTTGAAACCTGGGGCTTATGCAGGGTCACTTGGCTCTGCCTGGGAGGAGGGGACTGGACTTGCCTGGACTGAATCTACCAGGTTAATCTCAGTCCTCAGGTGAGGCTTTGCCCTGGAAGAGGTGGGAATGGGGGGTAGGCTGGGGGGAAGGGGAGAAGGGCAGGAGGTGGGAGAACAAGGGAATTTGTGGTTGATACGTGGAACTGAATTGTATTATAAAATAAAATAAATAAAATAAAAAAAGAAATTTAGAATGAACTTCTTGATAGCTACAAATAGTACAATTGCCTAATTAATTAAACTTTTAACTTATATTAGTAATACATGGAAAGGTTCAGTATCTAAGTTTTAAAAATATTTTGTGATATTTACTATTTTGTTCTTATTGTTGGAAAGGATTTATTTGGCTAACTCTTCCACATCACAATTCATCTTGAAAAGAAGTCAGGACAGGAGCACTCTTCTTTAATTATCACCACATACACACACACACACACACACACACACACACACACACACACACACACACACACAAATTATTGAGTAAATTTAATGCTGTTCTTTTATGTATCTGTATTCAAGCAAGGTCATTTGGAATTGGGTAATTTATCAGGGGGTTCATCCCTGGAGAAGTTATTTCCAAGGTGCATTAGTGCCATTTACATCTTGTGAGTAACCAATAGCTACCTAATTGGATTTAAGACTTGTTCAGTAGGAGGAAATTCATGTCACTTATCCATAGTTGGTGAGGTCATAGACCCTAGAAACAAACCTACTAATGTTATGTTTCTAAATCAGTATAACTTCTAAGTGCATTCTAAAAGAACATATTCTTATCCACACAGATTTGTCTAGTGTTTATCAGTCATTAAAGATTATTTTTATTTGAAATGAAGACTATTGAAGAAATTCACAGTTGATCAAAATGCATAGAAAGAGCAACAGACCATGGTGTGCCCAGCCCTAATTTATATATCTAAAATGAAATCTGTCCTAGTTAGTTGTGGTTACTGTTGCTGTAATAAAACACCATGACCAAAAGCAACTTGTGGAGTAAAGGACTAATTCAGTCACAGTTCCATGTAACAGTTCATTATCAAAAGCAGTGAGGGCAGGAACTCAAGTAAGGCAGGAACATGAAGCCAAGAGCTAGTGCAGAGGTCATGGAGGAGTTCTGCTTACTGATTTCTCCTCATAGCTGACTCAGCTGTAGCTAGAGTTTTCCTGCCTTGCCCACAGTCAGGACAAATCTCTGTCACCCGCCAGTCCCACAGCTGCTCAGACCCAACCATGTAAACACAGAGACTTGCTGGAGAGCTTCTCTCCAGGTTCCCCAAGCCCCACAGTCCCACAATCCACATATAAAATAATCACTTAGACACTTATATCACTTTCAAACTGTATGGCCGTGGCAGGCTTTTTGCTAACTATTCTTTTATCTTAAATTGATCCATTCCCACAAATCTATACCTTGCCACGTGGCTGGTGGCTTACTGGCATCTTCACATGCTGCTGGTCATGGCGGTGGCTGCAGCGTCTCCTTCTGCCTTTCTGTCCTTTTATTTCTCCTCTCTGTTAGTCCCGCCTATCTTTCCTGCCTTGCCACGGCCGATCAGGTTTTATTTATTAACCAATCAGAGCAACTTGACATACAGACCATCCCCCAGCACAGCCAAGTGCAGACCATCTCAAACACCTGCACTCAGGCCCATGGTCCTAATCATCCTCTATACGGACCTGCTGGGTAACACCACAAAGAACCCAAGAAGGGCTCCCACAGGACATACAGAACATCCCACAGCACCTCCCCTTTTCTTTTTTTTTTTAAAGGAAGGTTTTAACTTTTACACATCTCCAAAGCCAACTTGGTATATTTGGGAATTTGGGCGTAGCTTCTCTTAACTACTTCCTGCTGGAGGGGGGCGCAGTATCTTATGGGGATACAAAGAAAATTTTAGGTTCATGGAGTAGTCCGTGAGACTGTATCGTCTGAGCCAGTTGCCTTGAAACGATTCTGGATGTTGAATCATCTGGGCCATGGTATCATCGGAGACCTTTCAGGGGGTCTTGGCTGGTCAAACCTGATGTATCTTAATCTGGAACAAATCCATAGCCTCTGGCTTTCTGTAGAGACAAAAGCAGAGTCTCCTTTCCAAAGTAACACATCCTTATATCCAAATTTTAAATTCAAGATATCTTTAATATATACATATTGGTTTAACTCAACATCTTTTACGATCAAATGTTTTTCTGCAGTTAAAAATCCCAAAGACAATATAATCCAAACTCTCTGCGTGATATCCATCTTTACATGGCTTATTTTTTATATTACTTTTACTTTCTCTTTAAAGACTTTATTTTTTTAAACTTTCTATTTCTTTATATAACTGTCTATGTTCCTTTTCCTCTCTCTTCCAAGCCTATGTACATTTTTACACACATTGTAAAGCATTTAAAGTCTTGTTCCATCTGAATCTGTCTTATTGCAAACTTATTGCTTTAAACTGTAGCCTTCTAAGCCTGAAACGGCTCTGTGGCTGCTGGCTCCGCCCCCTTCAATTTCCCAACTTGGCGGTGGTACGTTTTCCACCAGCTCTGGGAGCCATCAAGTCTCAGAAATAGTGGGTCTACACTTTTATCCAAGCAGCGTGTAGCCCAGAAACCTTTTTTGTTTTGTAACTAGCAAAGGCTAAATCCACTACGCAGCTTAATGTGCCACTTGCAGAGGCCTCATTCCCGCCATACTGCAGGTCAAGCACACATGCCAGGAGCCCGCCAGTAACTCAAACCGGCGGCTGCCGCTCATTTGAGAGAGAGAATTAGGAACTGTGGGGCGTTTACCGACGTCACCGTTCCTGGAGAACTCAGCCTGCTTTTTTTTCTTATAAAACTTGGGACCACCTGCCCAGGAGTGGTACCATACACAATGGGATGGACCCTCCCCACTGATTACTAATTAAGGAAATGTCCTACAGACTTGCCCACAACCCAATCTTATGGAAGCATTTCATTAATTGAGGTTACCTTCTCTCAAATGACTTTAGCTTGTTTTGAGTTGACATAAAATAAACCAGCACAAAACTTCTTAACTAAAGGCTGAGGGAATATTGTGGAAGAGGGCATGGTGGTGGAAAGACCACAACAGTCAGAGGACCTAGATGTCTTTTGTGAGACGGTGTCTTCTATTTTTGACAAGTAAATTGCACCTATGGAATCTCAACAATGTGGTAGATACAATAAGACTGACATAATGACAATACTAGCTTGGAATGATAATATAGATGGGATAAATCTAACAGAACCTTTCCCCTAGAAGAGCTAAAGGAAGTTAATGGATGCTGAGGGAGAGAGAATCAGCCTACTTCCCCTCTTTAACAATATCAGCTACCCATATTCTATGAAAAATTATGGAGAAGTTAGACAAGAAAATTTGTCAATCCAAAGGTCTGATTTTAGTTCAAGCTCTTCTGATTTTTTTGTCTTGAGCGAATACTGATTTGAGACTCCCTTCACACACTTTTTATGAATGTATACCTTGAAATAGTAAGTCTCTAAATTTCCTTCTTTCTATGAAACTATTAATCTTTTTAAAGACGAAAAGTACCAATTATTCCCCAGTGTTTCTATACAACTCTGTGATTCTCCAGTATTAGTAACCATGACCAACATCACTCTTAACACTCACACCACAGCCTCCAGAATGTTGGCTTGCCATTGAAGTGCTACTAAAGAGGCAGTTATCCTTCACATGAAAATCAAGATGCACTCAGGACAAAGAAGAGAGACATCACCTCACAAAACATGATAGATTCCTTATTAGTGTGTATAGTCAATCAGTTCTAGGACTAATTGCTATTTTTGTACTTTGTAAATAATTAAATCAAGCTTATAAAGTAACTAATGCAAGTAAACCCACACAGTAAAAGAAAAAGGTTTTTGCCTGTTCAACAGATATGAGCATGAGACTGTCCTTAGATAGTTCTGAATCAGAGTGATGTCAACTACTAGGTAGTAAAAATCATCACTTACTATGTGTTTTCTGAAAATATAGCTTACAGTTTAATTATAGCTCATAAAATATGAATAATATTTTTTTCTTAAAATTAATAACACTCAATATTGTCTATTGGAGTTATTTCACTTATCAAAGAAAATAAATGCATGGTAAAGTGCAGCTTGGGATAAGAGTCAATAGATCTGAGGGATGCTTTGAAAGAGCTCAGATACATTGTTTTTTTCTTCTATGTTCTGAGACTATTCCTACTACAAAGTCTTTTTAATGTGCATTTTATATTTTAATTTAGTTATACTGGAGGCAGGAATAGCTGGCCACTAGATCACTCTTCAACAGCACTTTTGTGTTTTTGCTTTTAAAGTTCTATACATGTATTGGTGCACATATCTGTTTGCACATTTCAGGTGGAGAGGAACATTCTGTGACTCATTGTTTCTGTCTACTTTATTTCTTTGGAGAAGAGCATCTAATTGGACTTGGATCTTGTCAGATTTCAGCTAGATTGGCCTGCTGCAAGCCCCAAGGAGCCTTCTGTTCATTCCTCCACTACTAAAGAGCAGGTAAATTAAGCTACCCCCAGCGATTTGCAGGGGGGCTGAAGATCTGAATACAGGTCCTCAAGATTTTACAGTAATCTCATCTAGAAAGTGACTCATCTTCCCAACTCTTTCTCTTAGTACTTTTCCTTTAAGAGTAGCACAGGAGCACTAAAAAATGTAACTACAAATTTGTTTCTGAATTTTCTTTGTATTATTTAAAGTTTTATCAGTTAGTACTTTTTTTTATTGAAAATAGATTCTACTCTCATATAATACACCCCAAACACAGCTTCCCTTCCCTCCACTTCTAGCTCCCCATCACTTTTACTTTCAACCAGATCCACTCCCCGTTTCCTCTTATGAAAAGAGTAGGCCTCCAAGAGACAACAGCCAAACAGGACAAAACAAAATACAATAAGACAGTGAGAAATCCCTCATGCTGATGCTACCCAAGAGTAGGTAAAAGAGTCAGAGATACACCGCTCCCATTTTTAGAAGTCACATAAAAACAGCAAGCTATCATCCATAACATAACATACCTGCATAGCCATACAGGCCCCATACTTGTTGCTTCAGTATCTCTGAGCCCATATGAACCTTGCTTAGTTGATTTGGAGGTCATGTGTTTCTGGTGTCCTCCATCTCCTCTGACTCTTACAATCTTTCCTCCTTCTGTTCTTCAGGGTTCCCCAAGCTCCAAAGGGAAGGATCCAATGGAGATTTCCAATTCAGACTCTCTCTGTATAATATCTGCATGTGAGTCTCTGAACCCTCTCCCATGTGCTGCAGGAAGACTCTCAGATGATTACTGGACAAGGCAATGAAATATGAATAGAGCAGAATAGCAAAATATCATTAGGAATCATTTTACTGAATTTTTTTGCCATGTGTATTTGGTTCTCTCCCAGGTCTCTGGACTATCCAATCTCCAGTGGTTTCTGGCAATCCAAACAGTATAGGGCACAGGCTCCCTCTCCTCATATTATGTTCAAGTTAAATCAGATATTGGCTGGCCACTCCCCAAGTTCTGCACCACCATTGTTCCAGTATATCTTGCAGACATGGCAGGCTGTATGTGGAGATTTTATGGCTGGGTTGGTGTCCAGTTCTCTCTTTCTATAACCTGCATAGAACCTTCTCACACCAAAGAGACTAGAACATAGGGGTGAAGCCTGGATGCAGGCACCAGCTCGACTTCTCTGTAAAAGTTGTCATTGGCAAAGAGGCCCCACTATCAGTTTTCAGAGAGTGACCTTCTGTCCTAGCATCAGCCTGGGTTATGTAAGGATCTCCATGGGACCTCCTCAGCCAACAACTCAACAGAATATAACCCTGCCCCACTACTGGAAGCCTTGTCTGGCAAAAAAACGGTCAGTTGAGACTCTGTATTCTTTATTACTATGAGTCCTCTTTAGGGTCACCTTCACAGATTCCAGGAAGTTTCCACTGAACTAGGTTTCCATACCAACCAACAAGTAGTTGTCTTTCCCACACTCTCTCCCTTAATCCCCCTTCCCCAACCTCATTTCCCCCATTCCCTTATCCACCAGCTCCCAGTCAACCTGAAGAATTTATTCTAGTTCCCCTTTCCAGGGAGAACCATGGTTCTACCTTGAAGTTATCCTCCTTACCTAACCTCTCTGGGTCTGTGTTTTGTAGCTTTATTATCAATTACTTAATAGTTAATATTCCCTTATAAGTGAATACATATTATATTATCTTTTGGGATCTGGGTTACCTCACTCACAGTGTTTCTTTGTAGTTCCATGCATTTGACTACAAATTTCATGATTCACCCCCAGCTGAGAAACACTCTGTTTTCTTTATTCATTCTTCAATTGAGGAACATCTAGGTTGTTTCCACTTTCTGGCTGTTATGAATGAAGCCACAATGAACATAGCTGAGCAAGCATCTTTTTGATTGGATGAAGCATCCTTTGGGTAAATGCCCAAGAGTGGTATATCTTGGTTTTGAGATAGATCAATTTCCAATTTTTTGAGGAACCATGGTATTGATTTCCATAGTGGCTGTACAAGTTTGCACTCTCAACAGAAATGATGGGGTGTTCCCATTGCTTCACATTCTTGCCAGCATGAGCTGTCATTTGTGTTACTGATCTTAGCCGTTCTGACAGGTGTGAGTTGCAATCTCAAAGTAGTTTTGATTTGAATTTCTCTGGTGGTTAAGTATTCTTGTATATTATTATAGGAGTAGCCTTAATAATACATTTCGCAGGGGCCAATAAGAGAAACTACAAACGATGAGAATTATTTTCAGGAAATGAATCTAAGTACACCAAGGTCTTTGTCCATCTACTTTATTCCTCTGAGATAAAATCTATCTATACAGCTTGAGTTCTGTTCTTGTGCCTAGCTCCTTTCTTGCCGTATTTATCTCTATATTTATCTACTGTCCCCTCTAAGTTCTGTCTTAGTTCTCTAATATATATATATATATATATATATATATATATATATATATATATATAAAATTTTACAATACCATTCAGTTCTACATATCAGCCATGGGTTCCCCTATTCTCCCCCCTCCTACCCCCTCCCCTTACCCACAGCCTACCCCCCATTCCTCCCCCAAGGACTGCGATCAACCTGGTAGACTCAGTCCAGGGAGGTCCAGTCCCTTCCTCCCAGACTGAGCCAAGTGTCCCTGCATAAGCTCCAGGTTTCAAACAGCCAACTCATGCAATGAGCACAAGACTTGGTTCCACTGCCTAGTTGCCTCCCAAACTGATCAAGCCAATCAACTGTCTCACCTATTCAGAGGGCCTGATCCAGCTGGGGACCCCTTAGCCTTTGGTTCATAGTTCATGTGTTTCCATTCATTTGGCTATTTTTTTCAATAATTGAGTAAAACTGAAATTTATTATAAGCCACAGTCGTCCTAGGGACCTCCATGCTATATATATAGCCTCTATGGTTCTAAGGGTTGTGGTCTGATTGTTCTTTATTTTATAGCTAGAATCCACCTATGAGTGAGTACATACCATAACTGTCTTTCTGGGTTTGGGTTACCTCAGGATGATTTTTTCTAGTTCCATCCATTTGCCTGCAAATTTCATGCTTTCATTGTTTTTCTCTGCTGAGTAGTACTCCATTGTGTATATGTACCACATTTTTTTCATCCATTCTTCCATTGATGGGCATCTAGGTTGTTTCCAGGTTCTGGCTATTACAAATAGTGCTGCTATGAACATTGCTGAGCATGTATCTTTATAGTATGTTCTCTAATGTTCTTTATGGTAGTTCTCTAATCTTAATTCTGCCGTATCTAGGTCCTTCTCATCTCATTCTTACCCACCTCATTCTTCCCTATCTGTCTCTTCCTCATCTTCCATCTTGTTCCCAAGTTCTTCAGTCCTGTCTTCCTCTCCATCTCCTTATACTTCTAAGTCCTCTCAAGTTTCTGAGGTGTTCAGTTATAAACTCAATCAACAGTGATTCTCTGTCAGAATGAGGTCCAGGCTTGAATTCTTATGGGGTCATAAAGGCAGGTAAGAATTTTCCTCAGACAATGACTGTCAGGCTTTCTCTTACAACCTGAAATAGAGTGGTTAAAGGAGGAGGTCAGCTGAGAGCCAATGACCAGTTAGTATATCAAGAAGGGATCTGTGTGCTCAATCTACATTCCTAGGAGTGATTAGGTAAGAAATTAAAAGTCTATTAATAAAGATGTAAGAAAGGAGGGTTTCACCCTAAATTGCATGAGAAAAAAAGCTATCTCCCTGACCTAGGAGACAAGTATTGTTTTGTTTGGCCTTGGACACTTAAGTCTGTTCTTAGAGAGTACAGACGTATGTCTGGTAAGATACTTTCATCCTTCTGGGGATGGTCCCAGCCACATGCTGCTAATGACAGTAATTACAGGGAGTCTTGAACTGGGGTTCTGGTTGAGCATAGCTGTCAGCGCAGAAGGTTATCTAAATATCCCATAAGCAGAAGGGCAATTGTGTCCAATAAATGATGGAAAAGCTACAATAGCACATGAGAAACTCATAGCAGGAAATGGCTAATAATCAAAAGCCAAATATCACTAAGGCTCCTTGAGCATTAGCTTGACCTCTGAAAGGCCCTTGTTTTCTTCCAGGTATTAACTTTGTCATAATCAGCTGAAATCATATTTTATATATTTTTGTGGCATTTTTGTGGCTTTTAGCAAAGGATGTAGATCTATTTGAGATTCTTCTATTGAGAATTCTGTTTAGATCTGCACTTCATTTTTAAATTGGATTATTTTTGATATCTAGTTTCTTGAGTTCTTTATCTATTTTGGATATTCAACATCTATCAGATTTGGTGTTGGTTAAAAAAATCTTTTCCCATTTCATAGGCTGTTGTTTTGTCTTATTGACGGTGTACTTTGCCTTTTAGAAGATTTTCATTTTCATGAGGTCCCACTTCTTAAGTTTTGATCTTCATGCCTGCACAGTGGTGTTCTGTTTAGGAAGCTGTCTCCTGTGCCAATGCATTTAAGGCTGTTACCCACTTTTTATTCTATCAGGTTCATTATGTCTGGTTTTATGTAGATATCTTTGATTTACTTGGACTTTAATTTTTTGCAGGGTAGTAAATATGGATCTATTTGAATTATTCTACACGCAGACATCCAGTTTGACCAGCACAACTTGTTGAAGATGTTTTCTTTTTTCCATTGTGTATTCTGGCATCTTTATAAAAAAATAAGGTGTCCCTAGGTGTGTTTATTTATGTCTGAGTCTTCAATTCAATTTTATTATCAATGTGTTTGTTTTTATGCTAATATCATGCTTTAAAAAACCTATATCTTGCCAGGTGGTGGTGGCGCACACCTTTAATCCCAGCACTCGGGAGACAGAGCCAGGCGGATCTCTGTGAGTTCAAGGCCAGCCTGGACTATCAAGTGAGTTCCAGGAAAGGCGCAAAGCTACACAGAGAAACCCTGTCTCAAAAAACCAAAAAAAAAAAATCTATATCTCCATAGCACAACTTGAAATAGGGGGTGGTGATACCTCTGGAAGTTATTTTATTGTTCTGGATTTTTTTTAGCAATCCTGTTTTTTTGTTGTTGTTGTTGTTTTGTTTTGTTTTTCAATACAAAGTTGAGAATTCTCCTTTCAAGTTACATAAAGAATTGTGTTGGAATTTTGCTACTGATTGCATTGAATCTGTAGATTACTTTGGGTAGGATAGCCATTTTTACTATGTCAATCCTACCAACCCATGATCATGGGAGCTCTTTCTATCTTCTTATATTTCATTCTATTTCTTTCTTCAAAGGCTTGAAGTTTTTAATCAAAAAAGTCTCTCACTTGCTTCATTTGAGTTACCCAAGATATTTTATATTATTTGAGGCTATTGTGAAGGATGTTCTTCAAAACAGAAGTGTGTTCTGATTTGTCATTCCATTTATCATTAGTATACAGGAGGGCTACTGATTTTTGTGATATAACTTTTTATTTGACCAATTCATTGAAGGTGTTTGTTAGTGTTAGGAGTTCCCTGGTAGAAATTTTATGGTCATTTTTTGTATAGTCATATTATATGCAAATAATGGTGCTTTAACTTCTTCGCCTATTTGCATCCCCTTCATCTCCTTCAGTTGCCTTATTGCTTGAGTTAAGACATCAAGTACTATATTGAATAGATATGGATGGAGTAGACATCCTTGTCTTGTGCCTGATTTCAGTGGAATTGCTTTTAGTTTCTCCCCATTTAATTTGGACTGGCTATGGGCTTGCTGTAATTTGCCTTTATTATGTTTAACTATGTCTCTTGTATCCCTAATCTCTTTAATGCTTTTCTCATGAAGGGGTTGGATTTTGTCAGACTATTTTGACATCTAATGAGATGATCATGTTTCTTTTTTCTTTCAGTTTATTTATATAGTACATTACATTTACTGATTTTCATATATTGAACCATCTCTACATATCTGATTTTTACATTATAAATAATTACTTTGGTGTTTACACTTTTTTCAGTATTGTACCCTATTGTGAGATAAATGAATACTGTGACATTTGTGGGTTGCACCAATATGCTTGTTTCAGTCTTAGAAATGGATCCTGGAATAAGGATAGCTGATACAGGGGCCAGGGTTGGGATAATAGACATTTGTTTCTATTTTACTGCAAAGCATTTTTGAGTTGCTCTGGAAGTTCACTTGACTTAGAAATAATTTGGTTTCTGCCTGAATTTCAATCCCTACAGAAGCAAACTGAATAGCCATTTTTATGTGCTTAGAGCTGACCTCATTCAGCTGGGCTATCACAGACACTAGTGATATTTTAAAATATGATGGTCTCTAGATGTACTGGCTAGTTCTATGCCGACTTGACACAAGCTAGTCATCAGAGATGAGGGTATTTCAGTTGAGAAACACCTCCATAAGATCGGGCTGTAGGGCATTTTCTTAGTTATTGATCAATGTGTGGAGGACCTGTCCATTGTGGGTACTATCATCCCTGTACTAGTGGTCCTGGGTTCTATAAGAAAGCAGGCTGAGAGAGGCATGGGAAGCAAGGCCCTATGCAGCATCCATCCTTCACCCATGATTCAGCTCCTGCCTCCAGATTCCTCATTGTTTGAGTTCATGTCTTAACTTCTTCGTGATGGACTATGGATGAATCCTTTCCTCTCCAAGTTGCTTTTTGTCATGGTGTTTCATTGCAGCAATAGTAACACAACTCTGATGTTAGCTATTCTCATAAGATAAATTTTATTAGCTCAGTTATAAAGATAGTGATAGTAACAAAAATGTCACATATCAACTCACAAAAATATTAATATTTTGCTGAAAATGTTTTGGCCTATGTCATTTTTTTGAAGTTTAGCTTTAGTTTTTAGGACAACTCTGGAGTGGAGTTTTATACCCTATTGTTGTATGTCGAAAAATGAGCTGGAAGTTTGAATAACTGGCCTGTGTCCCTTACAGCTAAAGAAAATCAGTTTCAAGACAAAGAAATCCATATAATCTACACTATCACCCTGAACAATAGGATAATGTCGAGATTCTCAACCTGTTTTGCCCAGAAACTGTCAGTAGCTATCATTTAAAAAGAATGAAAAGTATGTGGAGGAGTGAAGAAATGAATGATGTGTGTCTTATTTGTGTCATTTGTTATCTTGAACTTCAATTAAACATGTGCTAGCATAAGAGACTACAGTAAGATTACTTCTAATATAAAATAGATAGAAACTTTATTAATTCTTATAAATACCATATGCTTCTGGGACAATATCAACATACACATATATAAGTCACAGCACAGAAGAAATAAAACATAGTGAGAATGAAACATTTGCTGCTACTGAAAAAATATTTCTGTTCAAAACAATGTAGATACAAATAAATTTAAGGTCTACAGTGTTTACTCCATCAAATGCTGTCAGCATAATGGATATTCAGAGGAAGCCCCAAGATCAAAAGTAAGGATTGGTACAAGTATTGTTAGCATGTGGTAGGAAGTTAAAAGTCAAGTGATTTTCATTTCTTTTACATGTCAGTGTCCAAAAGTTAGGGCATAACTAACAAGCAGATTTTTTTCTTTTGTGCTTCCAATAATCTACAGAATTGAATTATTTTTCTGCTTCTTAGAATAGGTATGAACATTTGGCTAGTCTGTCTGCAAAGTGTGGACAGAATTTCTACATGTTATTTCCTAGGCAGTGCATTTAGTTGTGATTGCTCAGCTATTCATTGTCCTCTTCTATGCAAGGAAGCCCGAGGCTTCATGGTAAGATGAGTGTTTCATGGGATGTCACCTGCTATAGGAGCCTACGTACAATAATAATGTGCTACTGTTAGTGTAGCACAGAAGAGAAATGTAATAAATATCTGGTGCATCAGTAATTCATATGCAATGAAAATTTCAAAGGTATCCATTGTTTTCCAAAAGCTAGAGAGAGTAGTGGGTGCTCTAGCCCTGAGACTGTGTATGTATGCCAGTATGAAAAGCCATATGGAGGCCTAGTAATCAGAGCCTGATTGAGAAATGTAAATTGGAGGCTATTAGAACAAATGAGAAATGAAAGAGGAGGGGATGCTGAGTTTTAAATGGTTAAGTAAGATTGTGGGAAGGGGAAAAAAGGGAGGAAACGTGGTAGTGGGTTTGTTAACCAAAACTAAGGCTCTATGAAAAAGCCTTGTGTAAATATAGTAGTTACTCATCTAGTTTCAAAATACAACGTTAAAAAAGAGTTTAAATGGGATTATCCTGCATGGGAGAACAAGACTGCTCCCTGATGACATAGATTATTAAGTGAAAATTTCAATATTAAGTTATTCTTCAGGGAGGCCCTAGTGGGGTCTCAACACAAACCATTGCCATTGCCATTAGTTACCCACCATAGCTACATGGGAAGATCCTATTGCTGAAGGTACTACTACTTTAGCTTCAGGACACAGATACATCAGTCTAAACAGACTGGGAAACTTCTTTGTTGTTGTCTAGCTTTCTTAGTGCTGGAAGGTGCTATGTAGGATTCTCAGAAAGAAAACCTATCAGTGATTTTTCCCAGGACAGGACCCTGTATGTAGCAATAGTGAGCTGCCAACAGGACATGCCTACTAGTGTAATAGTGCACTGCTTTGGAGTAACTAACCACTTTCTGATTTAATTTGAGGCTGGCTCTACAGCAAAGATTTCCATTCCTATATAGTTTTCCTAGTCAAAATCCTATGGCTAGGGAGCTCATTGACCATAGGGTTTAAACTGTTATTGTTATTTTGCTATATAGTCATGCTTTGAAATTGCAGTTTAAATATTTACAGTCATATACATAGACCTGGGTTGCTCTCGACCTTGGTCAGAGAAGCTTCTTTTATCAATGGGCAGCAGGCAGTGGAAAGATGCAGAGCTGATCCTAATGCTGAGACTAAGAGACAAGTGCTCAGTCATGAGTGTAAGGCACACATTAACTCCACCATACTAAGACTCCGGGAACATCATAGAAAAGAAGATAGAAAGAAGGTAGAGGATGAGGAAGAGTGCTGTGAACTGCTGTCATCTAGCTATGGCGTAGATATTCAGTCATTACCTTAGAGCATCTGTGGTTACCTGCACAAGACACCAAGCCAGAAAGTATCCCTGTCTAGACGGGATAGATGCTTTCCAGGCCTCATTAATCATTGATGAGTTCTTGTCAGTACAGAGTTGCCAGAGGAGAAAGAATCATTCTTGTTTTGATGACGTGGTCACTGGTAGAATGTCTACGCTCACTGTACACACATGTGGTTAACACTAATGGGATTTTGAGTTATAAAAAAAGGATATGACTTGGGCAGAAATATTTTGAGAGGAACAGACAAGGAGATAGAAAGCGTAACTAAATGGCTAAATATGATCATATTTCATTGTATACATGTGTACATTTTCAAATGTAAAGGAAAACTATATTAATAACCATATTTCTCATTCTGTTCCTTTGTTTTATTTAAATCACTATATTAAAATGTACATGATGTGCTAAAACATCATTAGGGATTTTTTCCTCAAATATTTTCTACTCTGAGGTGGAAGTAGAATGAGAAGATGATTTGAATTCTGACACAAATTAGTCAAATACAAACACATAAAAACTCTAGAAACAATAAAATGAAGTTAACACAGCTTCAATTCATAGATACAGCAAACAATTTTAGATCCTTGGAAGAGCACCCAGAGGTCTGAAATGAAGTACATTTTCTCCTTCTGAGTAGCTTCCATGTTTCCAGGTTCCACCCCAAGACGTTCCCATGGTAACACACTGGGGGCATGCTTGTGTGTGCCATTGGCAAGAGAAAAGTTACCTTGTTCTGAACAACTCCAAACAAATTAAAGTATGTTCTGAACTCATGTCCTTGGCAAAGACTTTGTCACTTTAAACATTATCTCATCACTGGAAACTCCACAAGAGCCCACAGACCTGCATCCTATACAGGTGTATTTAGTAAGAGAATTAAGTTTAGAAGGTAAAAGATTTGTATGCATATAATTGGGTTTTATTGTTTATAAGATGTATGTTTATATAACCATTTATTTATACTTCTTGAGTTTCTTCCTAATGTCACTTACTGAACACCATGAGCAATATAATTGTGATGATATGAAGCGACTTCATGGTGCACATCAAATTAAACAATGACATATTTTTTCTCAAAATATGGTAACAAATGTTTGTTATTTGTGAGAACTTAAATCTACCTGTATTCATATATATTTTATTTTTCTCATTAAAGAGATTCAAAGTCTACCAGGTCAACCCCGGTCCTTGGGGGAGACCTTGATCTGGAGGAGGTGGGAATGGGGGGTGGGCTGGGGGGAGGGGTGGGCGAGAGGGGGAGAACAGGGGAATGTGTGGCTATTATGTTGAACTGAATGGTGTTGTAAAATAATAATAATAAAAAAAATCAAAAAAAAAAAAAAAGAAGGCAAGAAGCTGAGTAAGCCATGAGGACCAAATCAGTAAACAGCATCCTCCATATCTTTGCTTCAGTTTCTATTTCTAAGTTCATGCCTCACCTTGATGAATGATTGACAGCAGCAAACCTTTTCCTTCCCATCATGCTTTTGGTCACAGTGCTTTATCAGAGCAATAGAACCCTGTGATAGGCACCACACTAAAGGCCACTAAAATCCCATTTGTCTCCTTTCCACTGTCATTGTGCAAGGCGATGATGCCATCTGCCTTCTTTACAACTTGAAAATGATTTTTACCAGAGTTGTAATTAAACAGAAACAGATCAGAACTCAGCAGAATTGTCATTTTTTTCATTATATTTGACATGACATATCTATCATACTATTTTTTCTTCCTTCAAATGCTTCATAAAAGGATAGACATATAGATGACAGATACCAAGAGAAAGAAGCATTTTAGACTCTACCTTGCTCCTAGAAAATGTTATTTTCAATAAAAGCTTCCATATTTAAAAAAAAAACAAAAAAAACTGTTATCTAAAATAATAGCAGAGTAAAAAATGAGATGATGAAATGACATTAAAGGAATTATATAACCACTGGTGGATATAATATATATATATATATATATATATATATATATATATATATATATATATATATATATATATATATGGTGGATAATAGCTGTTTTTAAATATGTTCATGCTCCAGGAAATCTTTGTTCATTGTATGCCTTGTTTATTATCAGGACTACTGTTGTACACTGAATATTTAAACTAGATTATTTTTAGGTAGATGACAACATTGGAAAAAAATCTAGATGTACATTCTCATATAGTCTACTGCCCTTACTTTCCCCAATGATATCAGTACAGTTAACATAGTCACAGTTCCACACAGGAGGAAGGCAATCTAAGATCCCCACCAGAGCTGATATGTTATGATTAATACGCTATGGCAATTTAAACATTGAGTGGCTTTCCTTCATTTAACATGAGCATTTAATTACAGTTCAGGTAACTGATTCTTTTTTTGTAAAATATAGGATTCTTTTATTTTGTTACTGTATTTGGAGCTAAAGTTATAAATAATTGCACAATGCCATGCTGTCGTTAGAATGAGGACTTTTATTGGTATGAATTCAGTAGTAGTAAACATTTGGCACAAAAAATTGTATAAATTGTTAATAATTTTTTTTTTTTTTTGATTTTTCGAGACAGGGTTTCTCTGTGTAGCTTTGCACCTTTCCTGGGACTCACTTGGTAGCCCAGGCTGGCCTCGAACTCACAGAGATCCGCCTGCCTCTGCTTCCCAAGTGCTAGGATTAAAGGCGTGCGCCACCACCGCCCAGCAATTGTTAATTATTTAATATCAGTTTGTCAGCTTAATTGTATTTTTCTCAAATTTAAGGTGATTTTGCTTTTTTTCTTAAGAGCTTTCTAAAAATAGTGGATTGAAAAAAATTTTTAATTGGGGTTTGAAAGCACAGAAACATTATAAAAAGCTTGTTCTTGTTTATGACATTGTACACCTAAGATATAGATAGATATTTCTATATTTTTACTTAATGAAAAGTGTTAAGCATACATTTATATGTTCCTATATTTTCAAATATCTATATCAAAAGTTATCTGTACATTTTCACTTGAATTTTTTGTGTGTAATTTTCTGAGCCACATCCTAGGGAAGTTGCTTCATGAAGGCCATTAGAGAGACCCAGTCATTTGCATGTCCGTTTAACAAAAGCCATAGGCGAGTTTGACCATCTCCTATATTTGAAACAACTCATATGAAGAGATGAATTAGAAGAAACCTGCATACTGCAAGCCAAGAGGCTTTAGGGTGAACATGAATGACCCATAATTGAATTTACCAGTTTAACGCTTGTGCTACTAAAATACAAGCATGACGATCAGATGAAGAGAAGGATGAAAACAAAAATAAACTATGAGTTATCATAAGTTAAGATGGCTAAACTTGTCATTTTCCAACTTTATGAAGGAGTAAAATCAGAGGACCCAATACAAACCATATTTCAATTTTGTATTTTGATCTTTTGTCATGTTAAATCCATGGAGGATGCTATTCTTTTGCAAAACATTCAATTATAGATGTCAATCAGCCAGAAACCTCATGAGGGTCAGTGACTGACCATCAAGCACTGAGATAATGTTCATGGTACTAAAAGCATTGTTGGATTTCAATTTTAAATGATGGGTTTATTAGGAGGCAAAACAAATGAGCCAAGATACACCTATAGGAGCATACATCAATATATATATATATATACTGAATCAACAGCTTCTGAATGAATCTCACTAATATTGTATTTAAAAATGAAAACATGCAAGAATTGCATACATATGCTGGGCGGTGTTTGTGCATGCATTTAATCCCAGCACTTGAGAGGCAGAGGCAAGTGGATCTCTGTGAGTTTCAAGGTTGGCCTGCTCTACAGAGTGAGTTCCAGGACAGGCTTCAAAGCTACACAGCAAAACCCTGTCTCAAAAAAACCAAAAAAATAAAAAAATAAAAAAATGTATACATATTACTCACATGCACATGGACCTGGTTTAATAAAAAGTAAAAAGTTCAAGGGCAAAAATCCCTATGTGTGACTGAAGTGTACATATACATACACAGGAAGTTAGAAAATAAAAAGTAAAAGCCAGTAAATACTGAAGGAATGTTTACTAAACTGGTCTTCAATGCCATATTTCACCACCACCCCTTTTTGTCATTTAATGTGTGTCCTGACAGAACTTCAATGATTGACAGTAGTGGCCAGGCATGGTCAATAACAGTAAAAGTTATGTTTTCGTTTCTTACCAATTTCAGTCTCATAATTTCTGCAATATTAATCATTTTCTCTCTTCTGACCCAAATTCAAAGATAGGAAAATGCAGTCAGATTTCCAGAACACATAAGTGAGAGGAAAACTGACTTTATGTCAGCCATCTTCACCCAGCATTTCACCCAAACCACTCAGTCCTAGGGGATCATTTATTGATTAATTTCTTAAAATGGGGAAAATCTTTTGTAAGTTTGAAAGATTTAGATTTATCTAAAGGCCCAGTTGAATGCTTCACTTACAGACATTTGTAAAAGGCACCTTCAAACAAAGTAATGAGCTAGATAAGTGAAAAATTACTGAGGTGTACAAAATAACATAGACACATGCACATGCATTCATGCACACATATATACATATATGCATACATGTTTTGTGTTTATATTTGTATTTGAAAAGATATTTGTCTAGATATTTAGTGAGACAGAAGATTTCAAAATGCTTTGTAGGGGCTGGAGTGGTGGCCCAGTTGATGAGAATACTTTCTCAGGAAGCATGAATTTGAACCCCAATAGTCGCTTAAGAAACCAAACAAAGCTACATATATGCCTGGAATCTTAATGTTAAGGATAGAGGCAGGAGGATCATGAAATCATCTTAGGTCCCCTAACCTGAAAGAGGACTTCCTTCTATTTGGTGAGAGATCTTACATTCAGTCTCTAGGTAATATGACGGGTATAGAGGAAGATATCAAAAGTGGTTTTGCTCTGGCCTCCTCTTACATACTCTTGTACACTAATCTGTATACACCATACACACAACCCTTACATGCACACACACACACACACACACACACACACACACACACACACACACACCACAAATGATTTGTCAAACTTACATTTGAATATATAAAAAAACCTGTGAGCTTATTTCTCACCTTTCTGATCTATGGAGCCACAGTGTACCACCATGACTGATCTACCCATGAGCACTAGTCTTAATATTTGCTACTCTTCCCTGGTGCAAGGAAGACAGGGACACTTTCAGAAAATTCTTTTTAAGTGTGAAATTTAACTGTGAAGCAGCAATGAGAAAAGGCTGTCCAAGGTCAACTGAA
This sequence comes from Peromyscus maniculatus bairdii, assembly GCF_049852395.1. Taxonomy (NCBI): domain Eukaryota; kingdom Metazoa; phylum Chordata; class Mammalia; order Rodentia; family Cricetidae; genus Peromyscus; species Peromyscus maniculatus. The sequence continues at coordinate 17,192,159 of NC_134857.1, read as the reverse complement.
TGTTGCCACCTGCAGTTTACAAGAGCAAGTTTGAAGAGAACATGCCTCAAATGCCTGAAGAATCCTTTCCTTCCATTGGCGATTATGATTGCAAAAGAAGTTCACCTGCTGATTTGTGATGGATGCTTCAGTAATTTAATTTTAGTGCATGTTTCCATGATCATATGAAACAATAGTGATTTTATCATTAAAAATCTTTCCCTGACAGTAAATTATGGCAGTATGTTCATATTATGTTTCAGATAATCTTGGCAAAATAATAATTTCCATCTAAGTCATTAACAAATTATTTGTAGCAGTCTTCAGCAACTTTCTAATTGCAGTTTCATCACTAGAAACTTATGTGCATTGGTTAATATTCTATTGTAGATCTATGACCTTTGGGTGGAATTTAATGGTTTAACTACCCTATATGTATAATATTTTGAATGTAATAAAATTTTATTAGTCATAAATATGTGTGTTATATATGTACATTGTAAGATTTGAAGAAACAAGCTTGAATTTTATCATATTTATAATAGCTGCAAAGGAAGATTATTTTGTTCTTTTGTAATATATCCAGAAGTCTAATTGCCAAGATAGTTTTGTGTACCTTTTCACAGATGAAGACACCTCACATTAATCTATGTTCTAAAACATGGTGGATGTCTACAGACAAATATTCCATTTAACTGCAAAGCTGAAATTACAGAGGTACCAGAAGATTTTGTAATTTAAATGTGAAAATGAATTCATAAATCTTTTCACATTTATAGCAGCAATGCCAGAGCTAATCAAAAATAGTCTGTCTTATTAAACTATCAGTGGGATCAGAAATATGATCTAATATTCTTAACACTAGAGGCAGAAGTGAAAGGTGAGATACACTCTTCATTTTCTGAAAACTGGGGATGTGCATTTTCTTAAAGTAGCTTTTCCTTGTGGATTTTCTCTTTTCATCAGATGACTTCTCTAAAAAAGAGGACTGTGTCATCGATTTTAGTACATTTCATTACTCATGGGGAAAAACATACTCCAGCATGCTGAAAAGAAACTATTTAGGATAGTTTCATATTATTTGTATCTCTCCTATGATACTCATAGTAAGGCTTATATTTTGCTTGTGAACTTCACCAAAGACATTGTTATTTTATATACAGCATCATATATGTATGCATATAGATATATGGTATTGTATATATATGTATATATCTATACATGCACAATATATACAGTCTTGATGTTAAAATGAAGACAATTGCGTTGGAAAATAATATGAATTTATTTTAAACACTAAAGCAGTTAAAATCAGTAAGTGATTAAATATTTCAAGTTTTTAAAAAGGAACAAGGTTGTGATATGTATGATCACATTAAAATTCTACAGTAGAACTCTAGAAGTTATAAAATAAAATAGATTTTCATATTCAAAATTTTAAGCATTCTTTTCATCCTCTATTATATAGCTGAAAATAATAATAAACTCATTAAAAATGAATTTGTTCAAGTTGATGTAGAAAGTTAATCTAATCCCAAATAACGTGTTTAAATGTAATTTCCTCAAACTCCATAAATATTTCTATGCTCTGTTTACAGCTCATCAATTATGATAACATCATTGTTTTATGCATTCTTTTTTTCCTTTTTTTGAGACAGAGTTTCTGTGTGTAACTTTGTGCCTTTCCTGGAACTCACTCTGTAACCCAGGCTGGCCTCGAACTCACAGTGATTCACCTGCCTCTGCCTTATGAGTGTTGGGATTAAAGGCATGTGCCATGACCACCTGGCTCTCATGAATTCCTTTTTTTTCTCACATTTTCTTCTTGTGCATTTATGTTTGTCCTTGTAGGGTACCAATGCTTAAAAAACATCAGAGAAAAAAACAATTATGTTCCTCATGATTCTCAAATAAATAAAAAATATAATTTAAATGTTATTATTTCTAAAAATAAAATAAAACACACTGAAGTGTCTAGAGTAAAAGCTACATTAGAGTGGTCTGTGATCAATGGTCAATGGTTGGCTTGGGCATTTGAACTAAGACATAGATTATAATGGAGTGCTCCCATTGAAAAGACAGACATTGTTGGGTTTCAGCACATAGAGTAAGGAAAACAGAAGTCTAGAAGAATATCAGACTTATGGGCCACACAATGGATGGAGAAAATACCAAGGTATTGATTAAGCCTTGTTTATGGGAAGCATTTTAGGAATTGTGAGGGCTTCTAGTTTGATTACCTATACAAAGGAAGTTACTGGACCGCTATGATAGAAAGTAATATGCTCTAGTTTCCTTTGACAGTGATGATTTGTTGCCTGCACACGACAAATTACAAAACAGACAGACCACTAACCTGGGTTTGGACTCCAGTAAACTTTCTGTCAGGGTTAAATGTGTTCTTTGTTTAAGAATAATACTTAATCAGCTCCTAAAAAATAACCACGAGTTTAAGAACCAGAAATTTAGAGCCACAGAGAGCAACTAAACTCAAAGGGCTTCAGGAAACAAGGTTTCACAAAGATGGGAAAGCCCTAAGAGGAAGACATACCTCTAATATCTTCTCTGAAAATGTTCACCAGTTCCCAATAAAAAAGAACAGAGGCCAGGCATCTCTGAGATGGGCCATGAACTAAGCAGACAAAAACACTTTCAAACTCTAAGAGGTTCTTTTGGCGGTGGGTGTATTAGATATATGATACATGGTTATACTGTATGATAAAATAAACACATTATAATAAGAAAATGAAGTAAACATAGCTAGAACAGAAAATTTTGCAAAGACAAATCAAGTTTTTAGATTGATTCATTGTTGATATGCTTAAAAACCTTGCTGGACTGGAAGAACTAAGAAAATATAATTTATGAATAAATTGGCTATGAACATAGTGGGGTAAGTGTCTTGTGGTAGGATGGATCATTCTTTGTGTATATTCCCAAGAATGGTATAGCTGGGTCTTCAGGAATATCAATTCAGAATTTTCTGAGGAACCTCCATATTGATATCTATAGTGGCTGTAAAGTTTCCCATTCTCACAAATAATGAAGGAGTGTTCCCCTTGCTCCATATTCTTGCCAACATGAACTATCACTTGTACTGTTGACCTTAGTCATTCTGACAGATGTAAGATGGAATCTCATAGTTTTGATTTGCATTTCCCTGACGGATAAGGATGTTGAACATTTTTTATGTGTTTCTCAGGCATTTGAGGATCCTCTATTAAGAATTCACTGTTTAGATCTATACTCCATTTTTAAATTGGATTGTTTCATTTGTTGATGTCTTTTTTCTGAGTTCTTTATATATTACAATATTAGTCCTCTATTGGACATGGAGTTGGTGAAGATCTTTTCCCATTCTGTACACTGTCATTTTGTCTTATTAATGGTGTCCTTTGATTTTCAGAAGAATTCAGTTTCATGAGGTCCTATGTCTTAATTGTTGATCTTCCTGCCTGTACTATTGGTGTTCTGTTTAGGAAGTTTTCTCCTATGCCAATGCATTAAAGGTTGTTCCCTACTTTCTCTTCTATCAGGATCATTGTTTGTCTAGTTAAATCTAGAGGTCTTTGATACACTTGGACTTGAGTTTTGCACCGGATGATATGTAGATGTAACCGTCTTATTAAATAAGAAACACAGAGCTAATGCAGAGATAAAAGCCCAAGAGGTGAGAGCTAAAAATCTTTCCCTTCGCTGCCACTGCTGTCTTCCACAGCAAGAGAGCTACTCCTGTCTGTATGTTTTTTTTTTATAGACTTTCTATTCTGCCTTCTCATTGGTTGTAAACCCAACCACATGACCGCCTTGTCGCTGCCTGTCTGTACAGACCTCCAGGTCTTCTATGGTTAGTATTGAGATTAAAGGCATGTGTCTCCATACTGGCTGTATCCTTGAATACACAGAAATCCTCCTAGCTCTGCCTCCCAAGAGCTGGGATTAAAGGCATGCAAAGGCCCTCTGACCTCCACACACAGGCCAAGCTGTTTGTGTCCATCTGTATCTATATCTGACCTATCTGTCATCTATCTATCTATCTATCTATCTATCTATCTATCTATCTATCTATCTATCTATCTATCTATCTAATCTGTATGCCTAATAATCTATATATCTCTCTATACCTATAACTTTTCATACACACACACACACACACACACACACACACACACACACACACATATATATATATTAGACAGTGAAAAAGCTGCATATTTATCCTTTAATATCACCTTGGTACTCAGTATGTAGCCCAGGTTGTCCTCAAACTCATCAACTTTTCTTTGCCTTAGATTCTCACGTTTTAACATTACTGATGTGCATCACAACATGTGTCACTGAAAAACATTTGGGTCAAACTTTGAAACAGTGAAAAGCTACTATATCATTGGATAAGAAGTCAAAGTGTAACGAAGTGTTAAGTTTAATGAATTTATTAATTTAGCATGAGTATAGATAAATATTATCACTTATTTGTCTCTTGAATTTGAATTGACTGGTTGCAAAGTTATGATAGAAAAACACACTCGAGAAATTTGAAATAAAAAACCCAGTTTTTAGGTGGATAGCTCGGTGATTGCTAGATATTAAAATGTATTATATATGCACGTGGAATCTGTGCTTTGGGGTCCCTCTTCCTCTTATAAGGGCAGGCTGTTTGTGGGGCCCCTGGCATGGGGCAAGGACTTGTACCAGGTGCATGAATTGGCTTTTTGGCGCCCACCTCCTATGGTGGGATAATTTGTCCAGCCTTGATGCATTGGGGAGGGACTAGGCTCTTCCTCAACTTCGTATGCCAGACTTTGTTGACTACCCAGTGGAGGCCTTACACCCTCTGAGGAGTGGATGGGTGGGTGGGATGAAGGAGAAGTGGGGGGCGGGAGGAGGGGAGGGAGAAGGAATTGGGAATTGTATGTAAAATGAAAAAAATTAAATAAAAAATAGATAAAATAAAATGTATTATAGAGTTTTATATTAAAACAATATCATGTTGACAAATTATTGTAGTAAATGGCTGTGGGTGAGTGGTGAGAATAGTTAAGTTCAGACACTAATTGAGCACATACAGTACAAGCAGCATTTAAAATTAATGGAAGGAGAGAATTTTGAATAAATGGTTTTGTACAATAAGTCAATCGTTTGGAAAACAATGCTAAATTGTATTTACCATTTATATTGTCTCCAGAATAAATTACCAAACTCTGACATTTATAGGTAAGAAATAAATATAGATACAGAGTTCTAAGATACAGCAATTGGAAGGAGTATCTGAGAACTGAAAATATGGTAAACAACAGCCTCAAATGTCAAGGCCAAGAAATCAAAGTCTGACCATGTTTTTTTGAATGAGAAAAAGGTTAAAAAAGACATGTAAAGTCAGTAATTATTATTTCTCTTCATATCCCATGAGATTGGCTCTAAAGTTAAAAAGAATAAAACTGCTAATAAAATGTCTATAAAAGTGACCATAGAGATTCAAAGCATACAAAAAAGACACTCAACAGCTAAAATACTTGAAATACAAATTGAAACTCTAATCTTCAGAAATTATTTCTTATCCATCTGACTGTCAAAAATACAAAAAAAAATAAATAAATTGTAAATGCATTCTTCTAGTAAAAACATGAGACAACAAGCTTCAGAGCATGCAGTCATTCCATTGGCTCAGCTCTTGATAAATTAAAGAATTAATCAGTCTGAATAGTGAGCACCTTCGTCTTTGTTGTTTTTCTGCAGTTACCCTATTAAATCCCTATTGAAAAGGAATTCAGTGGTTTCATCTTCACTTGAAAATCCCTCCTTAACTCTCCAGAATTTCTCTGCTTTCCTTAATTCTCATTTTTCACTTAATTTCTCACTCTTCTGTAATAATTCTACTAAAACCTGCTTCTACTTTCTTACTCCCACAAGAAGTCTACGTCTTTAATTTTTACTGTCGTGTAACAAGGGATGTGAGCCACTGTCACAAGACACTATTGATACCAGTGAGTGTCCTGTATCTTAGGTCCATTGATTTGCACATTTGACCTATGAAATATTCCATCACTATGAAAAACCACTTGAAAAACGGCCATAAATGATGATATGTGGCAATATAGGTACACTTTCACAACTTTGCAGGTTTCTGCAATTATTAAAACTATGGAAAGAGGTTAAGGATGCATTGAAGTCAATAGAATTAACATTTACAACATTCAGGATAAAATATTGCAAACCCTGGAGATTTAGAATCCTGAGTATTCCAGTGAGGTTGTAACACTCACAAAAGGTAAGGAACCAGTTCAGTGCAAGAGAATGGGTACATGGCTGTGGGAGAGCTAGTGGTCAATGAATTTCATAATGTGTGTGTGACTCTGAGTTGTTTCCTGGAGCCACAAAGGGGAAGAGGGAGATAAAATATGGAGAAGGGTGAAGGCAGAGGGAAGATGGATCTAGAACTTGTTTGTAGTATTAAAAAAGACCCTAAGCATCAATGAAAGTTCAATATATGTGAGACAGAAATCATTATAATTAACAATTTGACAATAACATGGTTTTTCTGTGTTATATATGAACACTAGATAAGTGAAATAATGAGAAGTATGTGATTGCATATGATTAAGTTCTTCTAAAACTTTTATAAAGTTAGAAAGGGAATTCTGGTTACATAAAAGACGGTCATACCTAACTAAATTGACAATAATTTTTTTATATCCTCTAATATCAGGTCTATAGCTACGATTATCTTTCTCATTGTGTTGAACTGTGAAACACATATTCTAAGTAAATAACAAGTATTATGGACCACTGATAAGCAAGGAATTTTCATCCTATCAGGACCACTCCTGAGAAAATTAACAATAATTTTCTAACAATGCCCATTTCCACATTTTTGCAACAGTCCTAAGATATAAGTACAGTTGTTGTAGCTTTCATCCCTTTTTGGCAGGTTGAATAAAAAGTTTAACATTAGTCAGGCAAGATGGCACATGCCTTTAATTCCAGCACTTGGGAGGTGAGGCCAGCCTGGTCCACATAGTGACTTCCAGGACAGTCAGAACTACATAGTGAGATCCTGTCTCAAAAAAACCAAAATAAATAAAAAGTAAATAAATAAATAAATAATAAAATAAAAAATAATTCAGTATTAAAGTAAATCCATTTAATTGCTGTCAGTCTGGTAGTGTCCCCTCCCATCATCACAGAAGAATTTTCTCTTCAATAGAAAGTATTTTCTAAGCATATATGATTTCAGTCTGTTGAACAGTAAGAGTCTAAACATAATGGATAAAAATTTATTCTCTGTCTCTCAGAATTCTTTGTTTTGTAGTCTGTTTTCAATTTTCATATTTATTTTATTATTTTTTAACAGAGCCTGGTCATTTCTACTGTAAAGTATCTGTGCTGTGAAATTGACTGTTTTCTCATGGAGTTGACCTAGTTACTCATCAACTTTGTATACTCTTTACTTTTCCACATGTCCTATAATTTGATAGTTAGATCAAATAGTTTAATGATGTTCAACATCACTTTTCTTTTTGAGCCTCCCAGTGATTCTGATTATGAAGGGACTCGGGTTTTTATTTTTTTCCACTTCCTTTGAAAATACTTTTTCTAAGGCTCTATCTTTCTCTTTTATTTCTTTTACCTAATAAAAGCACATATAAAAACATTTTATAATTTGTTTTAAGAGTGTGTAATCTTTAAATATCCCTTTCAATCACTTGCCTGCCATTCTCCTTATTTTCCTCAGTAATGCTTAAGAAGCACTCATGTATTATCCCATTTTGTTTATGCCTCTCTAAATATGTGCAAATGAAAAATATGTCAGCTATTGGTCCACAGAGTAACATCTACTTAACTTTAAATGACTCTATAGAACTTCTATATGATGTACATAGTTCATTTAAGCAATAATTTTCCTGAAAGTACTAGTGAGGTAGTTTCCAGTTTCATTGGGATTTTAGTTTGAAATATAAATATATATATTTGTTAGATAAATGCAATTTATATACTAAGTTACTAGCCAGAATTTGTGGAACAAATGATTCATGCATGTGATAGAGTGATTTTTTTCTGCAAATGAGTTAACTCCTGTGACCTGTTATCTTAAATACAATGAGAGGGCTCAGCATATATCCCAATTGGACTCTATGATTTGTCATTTGTAAATATGACGTCTCTGGAATAAGTAATCCCAAAGAATCTGATATATTCCTAGGAGAGGAAAGAAACTTATAGTGATAATAAATTATTGTGATTTTGGGCAATTAGATGTAAGGGTGATTAAAATAAATATATCAAGAAGATAAGACATTTAAGTCTGATCTTATTTGCAGTTAGTATGATGAACACACAGAAGTAAATGTGACATCAGGACTTGGCTGTATACTCATCATGATATTGTAGTTCTTTAGAATGATGAATATCTGCCTTTCCATTAATGGAAAATGGAAGAATAATGTAGTTGGAGAGTAGAGATTACTGAAAACTTTGCTGTAGGCCCAGGCAGCTCCTTAAAGTCACTTTCCAGCAAGCAGGAAAAAAGACAGAGATAATTCAGAAAAGCATCTTCGTATTGAAGACCTGAAAGTGATGCATAATTCTGTAACCATCCTATCTACCCATCCAAAGGAAGATGGAGCCAGGAGGTAGGTGGCAATACTTTTGACTAACACATTCAGTCTTTAAAGGAAAAAAAAATAGACAGCAGGAGAAACTCATTCTTTCCTGTATATATAAGTAGATGAGAGAAATTGAGGAACAGGACAAAGAAAACTTTTTATGAACAGAAAAGCTGTCTTCTGGCATATCAGGTTCAAAATAAAACTGACTAATTCACATAACCTCCTGATATATAGAATATAGGAAATTCAAAATATTGAAAATAAAGGAGAAAAATGTAAGTTGGTCTGCCTGAGGTTGTCAAAATCTTGTCAATGATATGCATGTTTTCACATATGTTGAAATACATGTTTTCACAAATCTTTGTGAATGAAAGGTTTTGATGAATTCCTAAGTCAAATCATGTCCACTTCCTTTGATGTATGTACCTTTCACTGCAAAGTACAAAAGCAATAGAATTAAGCCGAATCAGGTAAGAACAAAAATTCTTCAGTTGTCCAGTGTTTAGTCATTTATAGCAAATGAGAAACAACTGGACCCATTCACATCTGGTATCCACTGGGACAACTTCATTTGAAAATGAATCTTAATGACTGCCCGTCAGGCTAACATTTCACAAACAAAGCCAAAGGTGGCTTTTTTTTTTTTTTAAGCAAATTTATCTCTTAAAATTTGGGTTTATCTTCTCACAAAGTCCATACACTTCCTCGTGACCAAATGTTTTATGTCCTTATCTGAATACAGTTCCTTGAGTCCAGTTTCCTTATTTCCCTGAAGCTCCGTGAATATAAAATGAAAAAAGTAAGAATATCCCTGTCTTTTCTAGTGTATTTATTGTAATACAATGAAGGACCATATTTGTCTATAGGTATTCCTGAACTTACTTGAATGTTATCTTAAAGTTCTCAATAAAAGCCTTAGGAGCTCCCAGCCTGCCCCCGAAGACTTCCCTTCTGGACCAGAGGTGAGTACCCGGGTCCAACCCGGACCGCATCCCTGGCCACCAGCCACCCCGGGAGGACCTGCCCAGCTTGGCGCCGGGTTCTGGCCACTGGGCAGCTCCCCTTCTAGCCCCACCGGGAGGGATCCCCATTTCCAAGCCCCCGGCAGCCCCTGCAGTCTCCGCGCCCTGCCCCCACGCCCATCTGCCCAAGACCCCACCCACTTCCTGAGACTTAGAGACCGGCCCCCAGCTCCCAGCCTGCCCCCGACAACTTCCCTTCTGGACCAGAGGTGAGTGCCTGGGTCCAGCCCGGACCCCATCCCTGGCCACCAGCCACCCCGGGAGGACCTGCCCAGCTTGGCGCCGGGTTCTGGCCACCAGGCAGCTCCCCTTCTAGCCCCACCGGGAGGAATACCCATTTCCAAGCCCCCGGCAGCCCCTGCAGTCTCCGCGCCCTGCACCCACGCCCATCTGCCCAAGACCCCACCCACTTCCTGAGACTTAGAGACCGGCCCCCAGCTCCCAGCCTGTCCCCGACTGCCATTCTGGACCAGAGCTTGCCCCTGACTTCCCTTCTGGACCAAAGAGTTGGACAAGAGAACTCCCTTTTGGACAAGAGAGAGAGTCCTCCTGAGTCTGTCAGATCTTTGTGAAACAAGTCCACTGATAAGACCAAGAAGGAATCACAAGGAGATGGGCAGACGTCAAAGCAGAAGTACATACAGCAAAATGAAGAGCAATACAGCATCACCAGAACCTAGCTCGCCTCCAACATCTAGACCTGAACACCAAAAATTGGAAGAAGCAGAAGAAAGTAGCCTTATGAGTAACTTCATGAAGAAGGTAGAGGCGTGTGTAGAGGAAAAGACAAGAAAATTGGAAGAACGCTGTAAACAACTAGAGGAAAGGGCAAACAAATTAGAAGAAAACAATAAAGCCCTCCAAGAAAACAATAAAGTCCTGGAAGAAAACATTAAAATCCTGGAAGAAAACAATAAAGCACTGAAAGAAAATCATGAAAAAGCAATGAAACAAACAAAGGAAACAGTCCAAGATCTGAAAAGGGAAATTGAAAAAATGAAAAAGACACAAACAGAGGGAATGCTGGAAATAGAAAACCTGAGTAAAAGATCAGGAACTTCGGATGCAAGTATAACCAACAGAATGCAAGAGATGGAAGAGAGGATTTCTGGCATTGAAGATACAGTAGAAGAAATAGTTCCATCAGTTGAAGGAAACACTAAAGCCAACAAAGTCATGAACCAAAATGTCCAAGAAATCTGGGACACCATAAAAAGACCAAACTTACGAATTATAGGGATAGAAGAAGGTGAAGAATACCAACTCAAAGGCACAGAAAATATATTCAACAAAATTATAGAAGAAAACTTTCCCAACTTAAAGAAGGAAATGCCTATGAAGATACAAGAAGCCTATAGAACACCAAACAGACTAGACCCCCAAAAAAAGTCCCCTCGACACATAATAATTAAACAACTAAATGTACAGAATAAAGAAAGAATATTAAGAGCAGCCAAGGAAAAAGGCCAAGTGACCTATAAAGGTAAACCCATCAGAATAACACCCGATTTCTCAATGGAGACTTTGAAAGCCAGAAGGACCTGGACAGATGTAATCCAGACACTAAGAGACCATGGATGGCAGCCCAGACTAATATACCCAGCAAAACTTTCAATCATCATAGACGGAAGGAACAAGACATTCGAAGACAAAACCAGATTTAAACAATACCTATCCACAAACCCAGCCCTACAGAAAGCACTAGAAGGAAAATTCCAACCGAGGGAAGTCAGATACACACTTGAAAACACAGGCAATAGATAAAGCCACAACAGTAAACCCCAAAGAAGAGAAGTACACACACACTACCACCAAAAATAACAGAGATGAAGAATCACTGGTCATTAATATCCCTTAATATCAACGGACTTAATTCACCTATAAAAAGACATAGACTTACAGAATGGATACGAAAGCAGGACCCATCCTTCTTCTGCATACAAGAAACACATCTCAAATTCAAAGATAGACACTACCTAAGAATAAAAGGCTGGGAAAAGACTTTTCAATCAAATGGTCTTAAGAAACAAGCAGGGGTAGCCATCCTGATATCCAACAAAATAGACTTCAAACTAAAATCAATCAAAAGAGATCAAGAAGGACATTACATCCTCGTCACAGGAAAGATCGACCAAGATGAAGTTTCAATTCTGAACATATATGCCCCAAACATAAGAGCACCCACATATGTAAAAGAAACATTACTAAAGCTTAAACCACATATAAAACCCCACACATTAATAGTGGGAGATCTCAACACCCCACTTTCACCACTGGACAGATCTCCCAAATCGAAACTTAACAGAGAAATAAAGGACTTAACCGATGTTATGACCCAATTGGACCTAATAGATATCTACAGAACATTCCATCCTAACAAGAAAGAATATACTTTCTTCTCAGCACCCCATGGAACTTTCTCTAAAATCGACCATATACTTGGCCACAAAGCAAATCTCAACAGATACAAAACAATCAGAATAACCTCCTGTGTTCTATCAGATCACCATGGTTTAAAGCTAGATTTCAACAACAACAAAAACTACAGAAAACCTACAACCTCATGGAAACTGAATAATGCTCAACTGAATCACCAATGGGTTAAGGAAGAAATAAAGAAAGAAATTAAAGACTTCCTAGAGATCAATGAAAATGAAGACACCACATACCCAAACTTATGGGACACTATGAAAGCAGTGCTAAGAGGGAAATTCATAGCACTAAATGCCCACATAAAGAAGTTGGAGAAATCGCACACTAGTGAATTAACAGCACATCTGAAAGCTCTAGACCAAGAAGAAGCAAAGTCTCCCAGGAAGAATAGACGCCAGGAAATTATCAAAGTGAGAGGTGAAATTAATAAATTAGAAACTAAGAGAATAATACAAAAAATTAATGAAACAAAGAGTTGGTTCTTTGAGAAAATCAACAAGATAGACAAGCCCTTATCCAAACTAACCAAAAGACAGAGAGAGAGAATCCAAATCAACAAAATCAGAAATGAAAAGGGGGACATAACAACAGACATTGAGGAAATCCAGAGAATTATAAGGTCATATTTCAAAAACCTCTACTCCACAAAACTGGAAAACCTAAAAGAAATGGACATTTTTCTGGATAGATACCACATACCTAAGTTTAATCAAGACCAGATAAACTATTTAAATAGTCCAATAACCCCTAAGGAAATAGAAACAGTCATTAAAGGTCTCCCAACCAAAAAAAGCCCAGGACCAGATGGTTTCAGCGCAGAATTCTACCAGATCTTCAAAGAAGAGTTAATACCAATACTCTCTAAATTGTTCCACATAATAGAAACAGAAGGAACATTACCAAACTCCTTCTATGAGGCTACAATTACCCTGATTCCTAAACCAAACAAGGATGCAACAAAGAAAGAGAACTACAGACCGATCTCCCTCATGAACATTGATGCAAAAATACTCAATAAAATACTGGCAAACAGACTCCAAGAACACATCAGAACGATTATCCACCATGATCAAGTAGGCTTCATCCCAGGGATGCAAGGGTGGTTCAACATAGGAAAGTCCATTAATGTAATACACCATATAAACAAACTCAAAGAAAAAAACCACATGATCATCTCACTAGATGCAGAAAAGGCATTTGACAAAATCCAACACCCCTTCATGATAAAAGTCTTGGAGCGATCAGGAATACAGGGAACATACCTAAACATAATAAAGGCAATATATAGCAAACCAACAGCCAACATCAAATTAAATGGAGAGAAACTCAAAGCAATTCCACTAAAATCAGGAATGAGACAAGGCTGTCCACTCTCCCCATACTTATTCAATATAGTACTTGAAGTTCTAGCCAGAGCAATAAGACAACATAAGGAGATTAAGGGGATTCAAATTGGAAAGGAAGAAGTCAAGCTTTCCCTATTTGCAGACGACATGATAGTATACTTGAGTGACCCCAAAGATTCCACCCAGGAATTGATAAAGCTTATAAACACCTTCAGCAACATAGCAGGATACAAAATCAACTCAAAAAAATCAGTAGCCCTCCTATATACAATGGACAAAGAAGCTGAGAAGGCAATTAGAGATACATCACCCTTCACAATAGCCAAAAATGACATAAAATACCTTGGGGTAACACTAACCAAGCAAGTGAAGGACCTATATGACAAGAACTTTAAGTCCCTGAAAAAAGAAATTGAAGAAGATCTCAGAAAATGGAAAGATCTTCCATGCTCATGGATAGGCAGGGTTAACATAGTAAAAATGGCAATCTTACCAAAAGCAATTTACAGATTCAATGCAATCCCCATCAAAATACCAACACAATTCTTCACAGATCTGGAAAGAACAATACTCAACTTCATATGGAAAAACAAAAAACCCAGGATAGCTAAAAGAAACCTGTACAATAAAACAACTTCTGGAGGCATCACAATCCCCGACTTCAAGCTCTACTATAGAGCTACAGTAATAAAAACAGCCTGGTATTGGCATAAAAACCGACATGTGAACCAATGGAATCAAATTGAAGACCCTGACATTAACCCACACACCTATGGACATATAATTTTTGACAAAGAAGCCAAAAGTGTACAATGGAAAAAAGAAAGCATCTTCAACAAATGGTGCTGGCATAACTGGATATCAGCGTGTAGAAGGCTGCAAATAGATCCATATCTGTCACCGTGCACAAAACTTAAGTCCAAGTGGATCAAAGACCTCAACATAAATCCAGCTACTCTGAACCTGCTAGAAGAAAAAGTAGGAAATAGTCTTGAACGCCTTGGCATAGGAGATCACTTCCTAAATATAACACCAGTAGCGCAGACACTGAGACAAACAATCAATCAATGGGACCTCTTGAAACTGAGAAGCTTTTGTAGAGCAAAGGATACGGTCAACAAGGCAAAGCGACAGCCTACAGAATGGGAAAAGATCTTCACCAACCCCACATCTGACAGAGGACTGATATCCAGAATATATAAGGAACTCAAGAAATTAGACATCAAAAGGACCAACAGTCCAATTGAGAAATGGGCTTTAGAACTAAACAGAGAATTCTCAACAGAGGAATCCCAAATGGCTGAAAGACATTTAAGGAATTGCTCAACTTCCCTAATCATCAGGGAAATGCAAATCAAGACAACTCTGAGATACCACCTTACGCCTGTCAGAGTGGCTAAGATCAAAAACACTGAAGACACTTTATGCTGGAGAGGATGTGGAACTAGGGGAACTCTCCTCCACTGCTGGTGGGAATGCAAGCTTGTACAACCACTTTGGAAATCAATATGGTGCTTTCTTAGAAAATTGGGAATCAATCTCCCCCAAGATCCAGCTATACCACTCCTGGGCATATACCCAAGAAATGCTCAATCATACCACAAGAGCACTTGCTCAGCTATGTTCATATCAGCATTGTTTGTAATAGCCAAAACCTGGAAACAACCTAGATGCCCTTCAACTGAAGAATGGATAAATAAATTGTGGCACATATACACAATGGAATACTACTCAGCAGAGAAAAACAACGACATCACACGGTTTGCAGGCAAATGGATGGATCTAGAAAAAATCATCCTGAGTGAGGTAACCCAGACTCAGAAAGACAAATATGGTATGTACTCACTCATAGGAAGATGCTAGATGTGGAACAAGGATGACTAGACTGCTACTCACATCACCAGTGAGGCTACCTGGAAAACGGGACCCCAAAAAAGACACGGAGAAATGGACAAGATCTACATGAATAGCCTGGTCATGAGTGGGAACAATGAAGGGCGACAGTCGAGGGAAAGAGTGGGAGATCCTAGCTGGATCAAGAAAAGAGAGGGAGAACAAGGAATAGGAGACCATGGTAAATGAACACCACATGGGAAGGTGAGAAGGGGAGGAAGCAGAGAGCTAGGGAGGCCCACGGAGATCCACAAAGATACCCCCTCAAAAGACTGCTGGCAATGGTCGCGAGACGGCAGGAACTGACCTACTCTGGTGATGGAATGGCCAGACACCCAAATAGTGATGCCATAAACCCCATCCAAGGACTGAGGAATCTGAAGGCAGACATCCACGGCTGGGCCCCTGGTGGAGCACTGGGAGTCTAATTAGTGAGTATGAAGAGGATTTATATGAGCGAGAATTGTTGAAGCCAAGGTTGGATAAAGCACCGGGATAAATAACCAAATGAATGGAAGCACAGGATCTATGAACCAAAGGCTGAGGGGCCCCCAACTGGATCAGGCCACCTGAACGGGTGAGACAGTCAGTTGGCTTGATCTGTTTGGGAGGCAGCTGTGCATTGGTGCCAGGTCCTGGGCTCGTTGCATGAGTTGGCTGTTTGAATCCTGGGACTTATGCAGGGACACTTGGCTCGGTCTGGGAGGGGGGAATGGACCTGCCTGGACTGAGTCTACCAGGTCAACCCCGGTCCTCGGGGGAGACCTTGATCTGGAGGAGGTGGGAATGGGGGGTGGGCTGGGGGGAGGGGTGGGCGAGAGGGGGAGAACAGGGGATTCTGTGGCTATTATGTTGAACTGAATGGTGTTGTAAAATAATAATAATAATAATAATAATAAAAAAACCAAAAAAAAAATAAAAAATAAAAAAATAAAAAAATAAAAAAAAATAAAAAAAAAATAAAAAAAAATCAGCGAATTCACCACAGCCACTTCTGGCCCTGCATAAAACCCCTGAAAGCCCATCCACGTACCGGTAAGGGTTCCTCCTCGGTGGCAGACACCAAACAAGCTAGAGCAGCGAGCAGAAGAACCTGCATCTTCTAGAAGTTTCTCTTTCTTCTGGAGCAGAAGACTAGAGTTGTTCAGCTGCCAGTGTAACGATGAACTGAAGATGCACGCAAAGCCTTCAGGTTAGCACAGTGTGCGTTGAGCCTGATTTCACTGATCCTTTTCTTTAGTTGTCTGTTTTTGATTTTCAGAACAGTCTGGTTGTCAGTATTTGCCTGTGTATGGCATTGCTTTATTTAAACCCACAGAATGAGACATCAGTGGAGTTCCTGAGTATGTCAAGGAGAAAAATTCAGGAACATTACCCTGCACTGAATTCTTATCCTATGATCATGACAAGCTAGTGTGGTGACCTTATACACATGAAAGAGCACAGTTGGCATGAAATGTCTCAACAACATTCAGTGGCCATATTTCCTGATTTATATATGACTGAGATTTAAGTGCTACCTGTTAATTCCCATTTTAATATGAAAAATTAATGTCTCACTAAAATTATTTTCAAGTTCAATAAACTAATTTCTTGGTTGTAAAAATTTAAATTGAATATCAGTAACAGAGATTCAAGTTAAAAATGAGTCCTACAGGTTAAGTCTGTATTCATTTTGCTGTGAGCACTGAAACACTCAGATATGGAGACATTTTTTTAATTCTTACCAGAGGATAATTTCACCTACTTGAATATAAGTAATACTCAGGACTGTGACTTTCATTCATTTAAAACGTCTGTGTGTATCCAATCTTGTTTTTCTCTAATCACCTTACAAATAAATATTATGAAAAAAAAAGCCTTAGAAATTAAAACATCATATTTTCTAATTATGAAATGAAAATTAAATTATAACCTCAAGATAATGGACTGGAGCTTATTTAATTAAATTCACTTTAAAGGGACATTCTACATCTCAGACCCTTATGGCTCAAATATGTCTTAATTAACTATTAGACTTTAAAATCAATAACTATATTTTGAATATCTGCATTCCCACTAGGAAAATTAGCATAAGTATGAAGTATCTACATCTGATTATATTTGTTTTATAAAATTAAAATTTAATTTTCCTGTTTGTTTTCATTACTTCATATTTATTCCAGACTTGTAGTTTTTGATTGACTTCTGTATCTCACAATGATTAATCTACTATGCTTGATCTATGTACTTCTTACTGATGATTGTCATAATGCCTTCTGGTGACCTACATCTAATACAGGCTTTAGGTCTCGACCACTCCACCATTTCTAATGTGTTCCAGTATATAATGTGTAGCTGGAGGATGGGCCCTTTGCATGTGGAGGGCTGTTCTCTGATAGAATAGAAAGTCACTTAGAACACATTGGGGGTTGGTCATTAAAATGATGTCTTCTGGAGAAGCCATGTATTGTTTTTATTTTGCCTAGGAACAAGGTATGTATGAATCTAGTGGACTTTTACCTTTAATATCAATGGCATTTATCAAACAGTAAGCGAGGTTTGTAGCCAAAAAACAGAAGCAAAGGAACTCAGGATAACATCTGCTATGTTTAGCAGGGTAGATTCAAAAAGGAGAAATCTGGCAAATTTCCAACCAATGTTTAAGGTGGATCCCAGCACCAGTCTCCAAATGCTAATACTGAAGGAAGAGAGTCATAGCTTTTTGTTGTCATCCTCAGCAGTCCAATGAGTTTCCCTAACCTTTTATGGACCTCAACTCAGGCCAAATCTAGATTTGTGGCTTTGCAACAGAAAATAACATAGAACTAAATAGTATTATAAAGATATTTTAATGTAGGTTTGATTATGAGGTGAAGAGGAGAGCCACAAAAATAAATAAATAAAAATGAAACAAAATAGAATTAAATGGAAAAGAGATATTTCCTTCTTCCTTTCTTATCTCTCTTTCTTCCAGAATGACCACTCTTTAGGTACCTGCTCCATTCTGAGAACTGACAAGCACATTTCCATATGCACTTCTCTTTCATTTGAAAATCTGTAATTTCCTCCAGTTCTGTAGTAAAAGGAATTTTGTGAATCTCAACTAAATATGGCACCTGATACAATTTTCCTTTAGACAAAGATAAATAGCTTAAATGACTTAAATCCTATCCTTTGGACAATCCCTGATAAATACTTCACCAGTCAGTCAAATGTTTATAGAGTACATATTAGGAATAAAATGCTGTGGCCACTGGGTTCATTTTATTTCTTCACTGCTTTATTTGAGATATTCTATGAATATGAGTTAATATGAATTAATCTAGACAGTATTGAAATAAAAATGTCATGGGCTAGGATTGATAAGCATGAAGAAAGCCTAAGACATGTACCAGACAGTCCAAAGGTGAGGATTCTAGTTGTTGGCATCAGGGGTTAATGATGAAATGGTGAATTAAATGAGTTGTGTTTCATTAGAAGTATTTCATCAGAAAAAAATAAAAATAAAATGAATTGGAGGGAGCAAAGATAAGGAGACGGAGCAGAACGAGGACAAGCATGGGCGGCTGCTGCAGGACTGTGAGGAAGATTATTAAACGCTGTTGCTTTGCTGGCTGGTGTGAAGCTGCAGGGCAATTTTCAGTGAAGCATTGGTAGTATCTGAAGGAACCTCAAAAATTTGAGCCGGCCACAGCAGTGCAAAAGAAGGAGGATTCCAACCAACTAAAGAGGTTGAAGCTGAGCAGCTGTTGTATAACCTTCCTTCAGCTTAAAGGTTAAAAGAGTAATTATCAGCTTAAACAACTCTAACAGCAGGCTTTAGGACACTAAGCTGAGGATCAAAACATTTCCAGAAAAAGGCCTATGTTATTTTCTTTGAGTGTCTCTCTCTTCTTGTGATTTCTAACATTAAATTGCCTCTTGTTTCTCAGGATTTCTCCCACCAGTCAGATATGATTAGCTGATTAACTGTGACTACTGCATCTTTCTTCCTTATTCTCCTCTTATATCTTGGTCCCACATCCTATTCCTATAGTCCTGATCCTGGCCCTGTGTCTCCCTTCTGCATTTGGATCCTACACCCTATTCCTGCATTCTGTACCTTCATCCTATTCTTTTTTTTTTTTTTTTTTTTTTTTTTTTTTGGTTTTTCGAGACAGGGTTTCTCTGTGTAGCTTTGCGCCTTTCCTGGAACTCACTTGGTAGTCCAGGCTGGCCTTGAACTCACAGAGATCAGCCTGGCTCTGCCTCCCAAGTGCTGGGATTAAAGGCATGCACCACCACCGCCCAGCCCTTCGTCCTATTCTTGCATTCTTCTCCTGCATCTACGTCCTTATCCCTACCCTCCTATATTCATACATCTTGCTCTGATATCTTACTCACATTTTCTATTCATGCATCCAACTCCTGTATCTTACTCTTTATCCTGTTTTTCTATCTTCTCTATCCTACTCCTGCATCCAATTCCAGTACCCTATTTCTGAATTCTATCCCTGCCTCCTACACCCATAATAAAATTATTAAAGGGGTACTGTATATCCACTAAAGTTGTACATGAAAAAATAGCTGGGTAACTCTGACTCTACATTTCATTTCTGATCTTGGAAGAAAACAATTGACCTTGACAAAAGTATAGTACAAAAGAAGATGCCTTACATATTTGAGTATTCTCATCCCGGCATACTCCACCGTGTTGACATTGCAGTCTGGCCCTGCTCCTCAAGCCTGCAAGTATGCTTTTACTAAGGCTGGCATTAGCTATCGCCTCTGTTTACAACACCAGACACATTTAAATGGGAGTAAATGTAGTTGATGACTTACAACAAACCATGGATTGTAGCTAAACTCCTGCAAGCTTGGATGTAATTAAGTTAGAATTTCCAGATGGCTTTAATCTAAAAGGAGTAACATCAGAAATTATTATCCAGTTGCCAAACTGGCAGAGTACCAGTCTGAAGGCTTTGACTTATTAGGATTTTGAATTTGACTCGGTCATTGTTCCATTGCTACACTATCTTTGTTACACTTTGTCATGTGGAAAGTGCGCATTGGATATATGTAAGATTCTTTTCTCAATCTTAGTGACTCAACATAATTAACACAACCTGATGGAAGATCAAACAATACAAATATACAAAGATACATTATACATAAGTACAAAAATGCTGGATGGCAAAAATATTACAAAAATAGGGTATTAGGTAAAAAGGAATTGGTAGTGTGTACAGATTGTGGTTTTGGCCAAGTAATTTGCCGAGATTTTGAAGACTGAATTATCAGATGGAGAGATAAACCATAACACCTTCTGTTACTACAAGTTGCTACAGCAAAAAAGGCTTGTACTGAATGGCTGACAAATAACAGAAATTGATTACTTGAAATTCTTGGTATAGGTTTTCAACATTTTAGGTATTCAACAAATGGAAGGAAGCTAAGGGATCCCTGAGGTCCATGAAAAAGGCATAGATCCTCATCATCTCATTTTCTCCTTCTCAGTCTTCTCCTCTCCTTTTAAGAACATAGAAGGTAAGATTTCAACATGACATAATGTGAGAATATACTTGTCCTTAACAATGGCAGTGATCAGGAACATTTTTTGTCCTTTGAACAATCTTCCACAAATACCTGTCTTAAACAACTTGAAAAAAGAACAATTCATTTTGATTCAAAGTTTTAGAAAGTTCAGTCTATGGTTGCTAGGGCCCATATGTTTTGACAAAACATCATGGTGGTGGTGATATATGGTAATGTGTGTTCACCTAATGGAATACAAGAAGCATAGAGCAAAAAGGGACTGGAACACAATGTAATATTTAAAGAGCATGTATTCCATGATCTACTTCTTTTAAACTTAAAGTTTCTAGAACTTTCTCACAACAGTGCCAAGGGCCAAAAGCTCCAACCTGTGAACTTTTATGGAGACATTTCATATCCAGTCCATAAAATCATTTCAAACAGGAGTAAAAATTAGTGAACACCACTCTAGAGAGGAGAACATATCCCTCATTCATGATTCAATTCCACAAATACTGTTGACTGCTGCTGTATGCTCTGCCTGTTTCACACTGTTAAGATGTGACAGTGAATGGAACTAAGACCTCTGCCTTCCTGTCCTTTTCAGACTGGAAGTAAAGTTACATAAATGAGCGAAAAGCATAATAAAGATATAATATTTCAAAGTAGAGGCAAATAAGTGTTACAATATATAATACAGCAGCCTTGAAGAACAAACAGGGGGATGTGGAGAGCAAGCAAAACAGTGAGGTAGGCTTCACTGAAAAAACATTTTAGCAATGACTACAATTGGTAAAGATATTTTGTATTCAATGAAATTTAAGTAACTCAAGCCTATCTCCCTTCACTTCTGGAAGCTGAGGCCAGAGGATCACTGAAAGGTTGAAATCAGGCTGAGCTACACAGGGAGACTTTGTCTCATGAAAAGCCAACAAAATCAAATCATATCAATGAAAAAAAAAAAAAGGACGGAAGAGAGAATCATCTTCAAGCACGCATGGGAACTAAGCAGTGTCAGATAGTAGAAACACAAAGGCATTAATTACATAAGAACTTCTTGTGTGAGAAGAAAGCTGCCAGTTGATGGATTTTTGCTAGTTTCATTACAATTAGGCTCATTTTAACATGGGTGTGAGGAAGTGTAGATATACGTATGTATGTGGTGAATGCACACACTATGAATGTGCATAAGTCAGAGAACATCTATCATTTCTAACCTTATTACTATGACACAAAAATATCTTCCTGACTCTGGAGCATAGAGCTAGGCTGGTAACTAGTATATCTCACCAATCCTCCATCTAGTGCTACTCGGACAATCCCTAGCATTTTATGGGAGCAAGTTCTGGAGATCTGAACTTAGGTCCTTATGCTTGTTCAGAAAACACTCTTGCTAAATCATCTCCTGACATACAGTTAGGCTGCTAATATCAAATCTTTGAATTCTTCTTACCTTTCTGCTCCTCATAACTCCTACTAGATTTCAATTTCTAGGATTTCAAATTTTAGGAAGCATCAAAATTTGCAGACAAAATTTCAAATCTTTTTCCTGCTTCATGTGGGTAAAGAGATAGACTCTCTGGCTTTACTAGTGGGAGTCAGGAACTTGTTTTCTACTGAGCTTTCTAGAATAAGAATAATCTTTAGATTTTTAAATAGCAGGTGACACACATTAACTAAACTGCTTTGTGCTTATAGTTTATCTGCCTGAGTATAGTAGAAAGTGTAAAACTTGAAATTGGAGTGAGTGATTTAAATATAAATTATGGTCTTAATTTAGGTTGTAAGATTCACCCCAGTATTTGATTTATTCAATTATAACAATCTGTAAGTCATTTTGAATATAGTAATATATACCATCTACTTACAGTATATTTGTATTATAAGAACTATTATAAAGTACACTGCTTTTAAGTTTCAGCACTAAAATGTTCCCTCTGAAATATCTGATCTCCAAAAGAATAACACAAGGAATCTAAATTACAAAATATTGCTGTGATTTTCATGAATTTTTATCAAGTTTTCCTTGGTTTTAAGAGATTTGTTAACCCTTTCAAGCCTGTATTGGCCTGTTTTCCACTGGAGACTCTTGAGATTACAGCAATCAGAGCTCTTGCTAGCCCTTCTCTGATAACTTTGTGAAGAATGTCATAAAATCTATTAATATGCATTGTGAAGGAGATGCTTTATGGTTTGCAAGTGTATGGAGAAAGAGAAGAGCTTATGGGGGTTTACTCTGGAGTGTGTCTTTAGCTCCTGGTGTCAGTGCTGAACTAATAATCAAGGCCATGCAGGATGGAGCCATTGTGTCAGGGCAATGGAAGAAAAATATTCTTTTCTAAATGTTTCAAGACACTCTTTTTTAGTAACTATATGACCATTTTTTTTAAATCAATGAAATTTTGGTTATATTTCTTTCTTCATTCTCTTAGAATCCTCCTTTTGGTTCATTTAGCAAATTACAGTACTTTGAAGCATGCCTTTCTTTCTTTAAAGACATTTGTGGTACATAGGCAGGTGACCTGTTTGCCACTACAATACTCTAGGAGATGTTTGTCATGTACCCTCATAGTCTTGTCTTGATTGCTTCTCTTATTTTTCTAATTGATTTTGTTTTTATGTTGTTTAATTCAAACTTGAGATGGATGGACTTAAAATGTATAATACATCATGGTCACTGAAACACAGAATAAAAAGGCTTCATATTTCCTTCCATATATAGACCCTAGCCTATAATGTATACATGCAAAAAAATGTCATATGGGTATAAGTGTAGAAAAGAGACAAAAATGGTAATATCAGGTGTTATTAAAGGATGGAGGCAGGCAAAAGGACATATGAGTCATTAAAGAGGACATCAAGCTAATTGTATTTCTAGTTTCAACATTTTCATTATTTAATTCTTTTGTAGTGGATAGTGCTTAAAATATAATTGATAGTAAAAGTTTAAAATAATAAATGATGTTCATGGCATCAGAACTGTCATTCTAACTGTTGGGACATGTGCTAAGATGAACAAAGTTTGTGCAAGCAATTAGATGGCTTCCTTAATTTAGCTGTGGTATTTTTTATTATGGATTCATCACAAGAAAGTGACTCCTCAATACCCTTTTCTCTTGGACAACAAGCAGAAGTTTTTCTCTTTAAGTTCTAGGCACCTAGTGAATGCTCTGACAGTTGTCCTTAAGGATTGAGCATACTTCTAATTCCAACACTCAAGAGCAAATATCAACTATCAATCTTTTGGGAAAATGAGGTTAAATTTTCTTTCCTACATATTACAACTACATTTTCATGAGCAATTTTTCTTTCATGATCGTTATTTTTAATGAGAACACAAATTCCCCTAGATTGTGAGGATTATTTTTATTTTTTACTTTTGGCAAAAATATTTATGTAAAATCTTTGAATAATGCAAAGGATCAGAATTAGAAAATTATATATTTATGAAATTAAGAATATGGAACATAAAGAAAATGAAATTTTGTCTAAATATTGACACAAAGCCAACAGGCAGAAATGACTGGTGGGGATTCCAGAATACTAGTGTTTTCTAAATACGGAGCTCTAATGTTGTCTTTTATTTGATATGTTTAAAAATCTGGTTTCATAAATTTCATCTTATACCTAGTCTGGCTTTTGTCATAACATTATCTCATTTCCTCCCCTCAGCTAAATAGAATTGTTTTTTACTCTTTCCATTCAGATATTTGTTTCATGGATATTCTTCTAATGTCTGTAAAATGCTAACTAAATTTTGTGAATGAATGGCACATCAGAAAAAAAAATGAGACTTTTCTTGAATAACAGGCAGTTTGGGGATATCTGACACCAAACACTCAGTGGCTTAAAGTCAAAGCTACCATTGCTTTCACACACGATGGTGAGTCACTGGCTTTAGCTCAGTTCTGTAGCTAGAGTTATCTCCTTGTCCTTCCTGGCCCAAGGTCAGGACAAATCTCTTTTACCCGCCAATCCTGCAGCTGCTCAGACTCAAATAAACACATATATGCTTATACTATTTATGAACTGTATGGCTGTGTGGCTTCGGCTTTTTGTTATCTAGTTCTTATATCTTAAATTAATTCATTTCTATAAATCTATACCTTGTCACATGGCTTGTGGCTTACTGGTACTTTATATCCTGTTCCCCATGGTGGTGGTTGGCAGTGTCTCCTGACTTAGCCTTCCTCTTCCCAGAATCCTCCTCTCTCTTTGTCCTGCCTATACTTCCTGCATGGCTACTGGCCAATCAGCACTTAATTTATTAACCAATCAGAGCAACACATTCACAGCATAGAGAACATCCCACAGCATAGTTTACTCACACATCTTGGGGCAGCTAAGGGCAGCTGATCTAAACTGACATGCTTCTTCACCCCACTCCAAACATGGACAGTGACATGACCACATAGTATAATGCGGTCAATTTTTAAACCTTTTCTTGTAAGTTTTTCATTTAAATATATAATTTAACAAGTGGAAATCTTTTTGTGTTGAAGGTATGATGAATCTAGATGACAGAAATTATTTCCACTTATTAGACATTAAAGCAAATTCAGCATAGGAGCACATTTGCTGAGCAACTCACAAAATGAGCCTCCACACAAATCTGACTGCAACATTTGTAAATGTGGAGCTCTAGAGCTCTCTTGGAAGCACTTAGAGAATGGCAAGGACAAACAGGAAATGAAAAGACATCCAAATAACACAAAACTAGTTTTTGTATAAACTGTTATGTGATTCAGTTTTTAACATGCTATATCATGTCTTACTTTTCTACACCATTAGATAGACACATGTGGTAATCTCTATGGAAAAAAAAATAACTTCTTTCACGCCACTACCTTTTCAAGGAATCATACAAATACACTTTATATTTATATATTATATTTAATAATTTTAATCCTGAAGGATAGATATTATCAACATTTTGTAGATGACATATTAACATGAAACTTTAGTTATCCAGAGTTCTAGAAAGCCCGTAATGATAACAGAATTCAAACTGTGGAAGTCTCATTTAAATGCACATGTTAAACTTTATTGATTTTGTATTTAATATAATAGCTATCAATATTGAATGAATTAGTGAAAATAAATATAATGTCCAGGGATATATTGCAGAATCATGGGAGTATTTGTTTTCAGTTTACCTTCTAGGAAACTTATAAACTCTTTTGGCCAATTTTGATGCTTAATGGATAATTGCTACTGACAGCCTGGTCTGAGAATGGTGGTGTTGGACGATTTATGCCATTTTGTACATCCTGAGGCAGTTCTGAAATTGCATGGATTAAAAATAGTACAATTAGCCGGGCGTGGTGGCGCACGCCTTTAATCCCAGCACTTGGGAGGCAGAGGCAGGCGGATCTCTGTGAGTTCGAGGCCAGCCTGGGCTACCAAGTGAGCTCCAGGAAAGGTGCAAAGCTACACAGAGAAACCCTGTCTCGAAAAAAAAAATAGTACAATTTGATTTGAGTTTCCCTAATGGCTAAGTGTGTTAATCAATTCCTTAAATGTCTTTGGCTATTTGAGATTATTCTGTTGATAATTCTGTGTTTAGATACATACCCTGGTTTTAACTGGATTATTTGGATTTTAATGTCTAGTTTCTTGAGTTCTTTATATATTGTGGAGATCAGCCCTCTGTTAGCTGTAGGGTTGTTAAAGATCTTTTCCCATTCTGTAGACTGCTATTTAGTCTTATTTACTGTGTCATTTGCCTTACAGAAGCTTCTCAGTTTCAGGAGGTCCCATTTATTCATTGTTGCTCTTAGTGTCTGTATTACTGGTGTTATATTTAAGAAATGGTCTCTTGTGCCAAGGCATTCAAGACAACTTCCTACTTTCTCTTCTATCAGGTTCAGTGTAACTGGATTTGTGTTGAGGTCATTGATTCACTTGGACTTGAGTTTTGTGCATGGAGATAGTTATGGATCTATTTGCACTCTTCTATATGTTGACATCCATTTATGCCAGCACTATTTGTTGAAGATGCTTTCCTTTTTCCATTGTACAGTTCTGGCATCTTTGTCAAAATTTAGGTGTCCATAGGTATGTGGATTAATGTCAGGGTCTTCAATTTGATTCCATTGATGCAGATGTCTGTTTTTATGCCAATACCAAGCTGCTTTTATTACTATAGCTCTATAGTAATATAGTAGAGCTTGAAGATACTGTCTTACATCTATTTGAATGGCTAAGATCAAAAACACAGATGACAGCTTATGTTGGAGAGGATGTGAAGTAAGCAGAACACTTCTCTATTGTTGATAGGAGTGCAAACTTGTAAAGCCACTTTGGAAATCAGTATGGTGCTTTCTCAGAAAACTGGGAATCAAACTATCTCAAAACCCAAATATACCACTCTTGATCATATACACAAAATATGTTCAAGCATACCACAAGGACATTTACTCTGCTATTTTCATGATGCCCCTCAATCAAATAATGGATAAAGAAACTGTAGTAAATTACACAATAGAGTATTACTAAGCAGTAAAAAATAATGACATCATGAAATTTGCAGGCAAATGGATGGAACTTAAAAAAAAATCATCCTGAGAGAAGTAACCTTGACCCAGAAAGACAAACATGATATGTACTCACTCACAAGTGGATATTAGATGTTAAGCAAAGGATAACAACCAGGCTATAATTCACAACCCCAGAGAAGTTAGGTAACAAGGAGGACCCTAAGAGAGAAATGCATGAATCACCCTGGGAGAGAAAAATAGATAAGGTCTCCTGGGTAAACTGTTAGAGGAAGAAAAGAACATGAGGACATGGGAATGGGATGGTCAAGCAGGAGAGGGGGAGCAATGAAAGAAAAATCTTAGTAGAGGGAGCCATTATGGCATTAGACAGAAACCTGGCCCTAGGGAAATTCCCAGGAATCCACAATGATGACCCCAGCTAAGACTCCTAGCAGTAGTGGAGAGGGTGCCTGAACTGTCCTTCCCCTGTAATTAGATTGGTGAATACCCTAATTGTCATCATAGAGCCTTCATCCAGTGACTTGAGGAAGCAGATGCAGAGATCCACAGCTAGGCACTAGGCTGTACTCTTGGAGTTCAGTCAAAGAGATGGAGGAGAGATTGTATGAACAAGGGGTAGTCAAGATCATGATGGGGAAACACACAGTGACAGCTGACCTGTGTCAATAGGAACTCATAGACTTTGCTCTGACAGCATGGGAACCTGAATGGGGCTGAACTATGTGCTCTGAATGTGGGTGACAGTTGTGTTGTGTGTCTTGGTCTGTTTGTAGGGCCCCTAGCAGTAGGACCAGGATATATCCCTGGTACATGAATTGGCTTTTTGGAGTCTATTACCTATGGTGGGATACTTTGCTCAACCTTGACACAGGGTAGAGGAGCTGGATCCTGCCTCAACTTGATGTGCCAGACTTTGTTGACTCCCCATGGGAGGCCTTAACTTATCTGAGGAGTGGATAGGGAGTTGGAGTGGAGGGGTACTGGGAGAAGGGGGTGGGGACTGTGGTTGGTATGTAAAATGAAAAAAATCAATTCCTCCCCTAAATAAATAAATAAAAATAAAAAATATTACAATTTATAACTTATACAGATAGTAGGTGAGGCTGAGTCAGTAGCAACCATTAATATCTGTCTTATATCCTCTGTATTCATCCTTTTCCCTATTCTTTGTCTGTCCTACTGGCATGTTAATCCTTCATTATTAACCATCTATCTTTAGCACTAGACTCCACATCAGTATCTGTTTATTCAGGCTGTAATCTGTGACCAGTATTAAAAGCTCTGAAAAGACATCTTGCAATAATTTGTGATATTTTACTAAGTTCATAAACAATTAAGAAATACCATACCTAAAGAAACCAGAAGACTGCATGCTCTTGCTCTATAAAATACATGACCCAAATAACAATGCAAAGGCTTTGCCACAATCCAGAATTTTGTCTTTTGGGTTGATTTAAGTTTATACCACTAAAATAAAAAAAGTAAAATAAAATCCTCAAAGGATGATTTCAACCCAAGGAAAACCATCTTCCTCCAAGATGAGTTCAATTCACTTGCATGAGAAAGAATTATAGTCAATCATGAAAATATAATATAAAATTTTAAATTCCTGTCTTCATTAATTATTTTTCAGCTTGGGATTTGAGTACTGAATGGGGCAAGCCAATATTGGGACAGAGACAGAAGAGAATTTGTTAAACCTATAAGCACATTAAGTGGCCATCATCTCTCTCAAAGCAATCAGAGGGTTTTGCTGTTATGGTCACTATTAACAAAGCTTTTGAGGGACAAGTCATGGTACCTTGCATTGGAAGTGACTTTCATGGGCTTCAATATGGTCATAACTGATTAAAATAATTAAAATATTTTTAGTAAAATCTTGGCAAGTCTTTATGCTGCCAGAGTTGAACATATATGATAGAACTCCCACTTCTGCATTCCACCACCACCACCACCCCGTGATTGTATTGGTAAGTTAAAAGGTAACAGCCTGTGTTAGAGACAAAACACACAAGTCAACAGTAGAGACAGGAGTGAAGGAACTCCAAGAAGAAGGGAAGGCCATCTAACAAGACATTAATAAACATACATGGAAGCACCTACACATTGTACAGTGGGATCAAAGTGTCGGGTGTTTTTTATCTTGAAGTAAGCATGGAAATATGCGGTCTTAATAACAGTTGAACATGAATATCTATACAGTCCAGTCATAAAATCTTCAATATTCTGAAGTATGACCCCAATTAGTTTTATTAAATAAAAACCTGGACTCAGATATTAGGGTGAAAGCTGAAAGATAAGAGAAGCAGAGCAGCAGCCATTAAAGAGTTCTTACCTCTACAAATCCTTCAACTGATTGGGGGTCAGGGGCAAGATCCTGTCTCTACTTTCCTAGTGCTGGGGTTAAAGGTATGCACCACCATTGCTCTGCTCTGTTTCTCTTTTAGACTGGTTCAGTCTCTTGTAGTCCAGGGTAGTCTTGAACTCCTGGTCTTCCTGCTTCCTCCTCCTAATTGCTGGGATTAAAGGTGTGTGCCAACACTGCATGGCTTGTATGGTTAACTAGTGGCTAGCTCTGCCCTCTGATCTCCAGGCAAGATTTATTTGTCAGACAGAACACAAACAAAATATCATACAACAATACTTTATAACACTCTGTATAAATAAAATACTGATTGGCCAGTGGCCAGGCAGGAAGTATAGGTGGGACAAGGGGAGAGGAGAATTGTGGGAAGTGGAAGGCTGAGGCGGAGAGACACTGCCAGCCACCCCATGACAAGCAGCATGTAAAGATGCGGGTAAGCCATGAGCCATGTGGCAAGGTATAGATTTCTAGAAATGGGTTAATTTAAGATATAAGAACAATTAGCAAGAAGCCTGCCATGGCCATACAGTTTATAAGTAATATAAGCATCTGAGTGATTATTTTATACGTGGGTTGTGGGACTGCAGGGTTTGGTGGGACCTGGAGAGAAGCTCTCCAGCTATAGTTTTCTGAAATGTGCATATGTTTAAGTGAATGTTTGGTTTAAATAAATCCAACATTTCCTACCATTTACATTTATAAAAGATTTATAAAGAAAAGAAACACAAAGAAGATTTTAAATGTTACTTGTCTACATGTTATCAACAAGTCCTTATTAATCATGATGTATATCAGTTTGTCACTGTAATATATCCCTTATTCCCCATTTCCACTCCCCCCAGGAAAAACCCTTCTGTTATTATCAGGACTCTCTGAAAAGACAATCTATAATTTTGAACATAATTACATTATTCATTTACCCAATCTATATATTTTTAAAGAAAGTCTTGCATTAAGAAGGACATGGAGTGTTAATCATGACATGGAGTGTTAATCATATTTAAAAAAAACAACTCTGGGCATAACTAATAAAATTAAATCAAGAATAGGTAGTCTACTAGTACCTTATGAACACAAACATTTTATGTTTAAAAATATGCTTATAAATCAGTTGTAATTTCATTTTGAATTTGCATTTCAGCTAAGAAATATTGAATAAAATCAGGATATGCATGCATAGTTAAGAGCAGAATTAGGAAAGTACAAAAAGAATGTATACAGTAACTAAAGAGTTTTCCTTCTCAGCCAGAGAAGCAGGAAGACAAAGAAATGGGCATGTAGATGCTGTTTTAGCATTGCCTCAAGAATTAAAGGTCTATTTGATTGGTTTGAAAATTATTAGAGAGCTGATGTCAACATTTTTCAATTATTTCCATTTTTCTGTTTGGGTTTGATCTTCTTTGTTGTTGTTAATGGAAAATAACAATTTTCCAAATATTCATTTTCTCTCAGACCTATCAATACCATGCCACTTGGGAATTGGTGATTTGGAGCCAGAGAAGGCTCTGTGAGCAATTCTCTTGCCACCAAGCCTGACAACCTAAGTTTGGTCTACAAGTTAGTAATGTGGAAGAAGAGAACTCACTCTATCAAGTTGTCCTTTGACCTCTGCAGAAGCACCTCACCAAATAAATAAATTTAAAAATAAATAAATAAAAAGATATTGGAAACTATAATTTTTAGTGTGTCTCTTTTTGTGTGTTTACATGTGACTGGGCTTGTGTGTAAGTTTGTGCATGTGCTCATGTGTGTGGGGGGGGTCATGAGCATGTGTACCATGCAGCATATGTGGAGGTCAGAGAACAACGCAAGCCAGTCAGTTCTCTTGATCTAGCTTGTTTCAGGGAAGAGCTTCTTTTGTTTCAGTTGGCCTGTGTGGTCCAGATGAGGTTGTCCAAGAGCTTCTAGATGATTCTTTGCTTCCACCTTCTATCTCAACACAGGAGTGCTGAGATTACAGACAAATGTATTTTGCTTTTCTATGTGATGACCAGAATCAAATAAATTCAAGTTGTCAGGCATTCAGGGCAGGCATATTTACCCACTGACAAATCTCTCCAGCCTGGAAATAAAACACTCTTCATATAGGTTATTGATGGTAGCTGAATAAGCATTTATTTTCATTGAGATATTAAAGGTGCTTTTATTTTAAGAAAATTTTTGAGTGATTTGAAATGATTGAATGTGCTTTCTGCATTTTATGTTGTTCTTTGAGCATTGGCCCATCACTTGAAGTTACTTTCAATTCAAGGAAGAAAGTATCATTAATTTAGAATTGTTTTCACTTGAGGAAATTCAACTGTTCAAAGTAGTGTAGCAGATCTTAGAATAGCTGTCCAAACTGAAGCTACAACACTGAACCTTAGCTTTTTAGAAATGCAAAAAAAAAAAACTGTCATCAGAGCACCAAGCTCAAGAGATTATGTGAAAAGTGAAAATGAACTGAATGTAAAGGAGTCTGAGTCAAGAATGACACTGTAGAGGGAAGACCACAGAGTAGTGTGATGACTGCAGAGGGGCAGAGGGATGACTTCAGTGAACAGTGTGATGACTGTAGAGGGATGACCACAGAGTGCAGTGTGATGACTGTAGAGGGATGACCACAGAGTACAGGGTGATGACTGTAGAGGGATGACCACAGAGTAGTGTGATGACTGCAGAGGGATGACTTCAGAGTACAGGGTGATGACTGTAGAGGGATGACCACAGAGTAGTGTGATGACTGTAGAGGGATGACCACAGAGTGCAGTGTGATGACTGCAGAGGGATGACCACAGAGTATAGGGTGATGACTGTAGAGGGATGACCACAGAGTAGTGTGATGACTGCAGAGGGATGACCACAGAGTAGTGTGATGACTGCAGAGGGATAACTACAGAGTACAGGGTGATGACTGTAGAGGGATGATCACAGAGTACAGGGTGATGACTGCAGAGGGATGACCACATAGTAGTGTGATGACTGCAGAGGGATGACCACAGAGTACAGTGTGATGACTGCAGAGGAATGACCACAGAGTAGTGTGATGACTGTAGAGGGATGACCACAGAGTAGTATGATGACTGCAGAGGGATGACCACAGAGTAGTGTGATGACTGCAGAGGGATGACCACAGAGTACAGGGTGATGATTGTAGAGGGATGACTTCAGAGTAGTGTGATGACTGCAGAGGGATGACCACAGAGTACAGTGTGATGACTGTAGAGGGATGACTTCAGAGTAGTGTGATGACTGCAGAGGGATGACTACAGAGTAGTGTGATGACTGCAGAGGGATGACCACAGAGTACAGGGTGATGACTGCAGAGGGATGACCACAGAGTACAGGGTGATGGCTGTAGAGGGATGACTTCAGAGTAATGTGATGACTGCAGAGGGGCAGAGGGATGACTTCAGTGTACAGTGTGATGACTGTAGAGGGATGACCATAGAGTACAGTGTGATGACTGCAGAGGGATGACCACAGAGTACAGGGTGATGACTGCAGAGGGATGACCACAGAGTAGTGTGATGACTGCAGAGGGATGACCACAGAGTACAGGGTGATGACTGCAGAGGGATGACCACAGAGTACAGGGTGATGACTGCAGAGGAATGACCACAGAGTACAGTGTGATGACTGCAGAGGGATGACCACAGAGTAGTGTGATGACTGCAGAGGGATGACTTCAGTGTACAGTGTGATGACTGCAGAGGGATGACTTCAGTGTACGGTGTGATGACTGGAGAGGGATGACCACAGAGTACAGTGTGATGGCTGTAGAGGGATGACCACAGAGTAGTGTGATGACTGTAGAGGGATGACCACAGAGTAGTGTGATGACTGCAGAGGGATGACTTCAGAGTACATTGTGATGACTGCAGAGGGATGACCACAGAGTAGTGTGATGACTGCAGAGGCAGCTGCTCTCATTGGTTTTAATTTCTGACTCTTCTCTGTCTCCTGTAAACTCAGACAAGCACAACATCTTCTTTGTGTGTTCCTCAGTTTTGTTCAACAAATTATATTGCATAAACTCAAGAAGAATTTCATCCTTTGGGGAGTTAATTTACTTTT
Organism: Peromyscus maniculatus bairdii; assembly: GCF_049852395.1. NCBI lineage: Eukaryota > Metazoa > Chordata > Mammalia > Rodentia > Cricetidae > Peromyscus > Peromyscus maniculatus. The sequence continues at coordinate 17,158,463 of NC_134857.1, read as the reverse complement.
GAGTATTTGTATTATGGCATTTGCTTTTTTTCAGTTAATTTCTTGTATTCTCTGAGACTTGATTAAGCAGAGTTTGCTGTCAGTATTTTTCTTTGTATGACACAGATTAGGCAAGATCTTCACTTACCAGCCTAAAAAAAGACAAGACACCAGGATGATTTTTGAGATATATTTTTCCTTCTAATATACACCCCTTTCCAGTCACCTCTTTCAATACTCACCTCCCTCCATTCACTCTCAACTTGATGCCTCATATCTCCATACTCACCAGTCCCCTCAACATGTCCCTAGTCCACCCAGGAGATCTCTTCTGTTTCCCTTCCCAAGGAAATCTTTGTCTTCCTTGCCTAGCCTCTCTGGGTCTGTGGATTGTAGCCTGATTGTCCTTTACTTTATATCTTATATCTGCTTATGAGTGGGTACATACAGTGTTTGCCTTCTGGTTCTGGGTACCTTTCTTAGGATGATTTTTTTTCCTAATTCCATCCATTTTCCTGCCAATGTCCTAATGTCATTATTTTTAACAGCTGAGCAATACTCCATTGTATAAATATATCACATTTTCTTCATCCATTCTTCAGTTGAGAAGCATCTAGGTTATTTACAGGTTCTGATTATTATAAGTAAAGCTACAATGAACATAGCTGAGCAAATGTCCTTGTGGTATGATTCAGCATCTTTTTGGGTATATGCCCAAGAGTGATATTGCTGGGTATTTAGGTAGACTTATGTCCAATTTTCTGAGAAACCATCATATTGACAAGTTTGCTTAAACTCCCACCAGCAATGGAGGAGTATTGCCCTTGCCCCACATCCTTTTCAACATAATATATCATTTGTGTTTTAGACCTTCCATTCTGTAGGCTACTGACCTATCATAACTGTCCTTTGCCTTACATAAGCTTTTCAGTTTCATGAGGTCCATTTACAAACTGTCAGTCTCAATGTCTATTCAGGAAGTTGTTTCCTGTGCTGATGTGTTCAAGATTGTTTTCCACTTACTCTTCTATCAGATTTAGTGTAACTGGATTTATGTTGAAGTCTTTGATCCACTTGGAGTTAATTTTTGTTGAGGGTGATAGGTATGGATCTATTTGCATTTTCCTACATGCCTACAACCAGTAATGCTAACACCATTTGTTGAAAATACTTTCTTTATTCCATCATATAATTTTGGATTTTTTTGTCAAAAATTAGGTATGTTGATCTATGTGGATTTATGTCTGGGTCTTCAATTAAATTCTACTGATGTACCTGTCTGTTTTTAAGACTAATCCATGCTGTTTTTTATTACTACAGCTCTGTAGTAGAGCTTGAGATCAGGGATGGTTTTACCTGTGGCAGTTCTTTTGTTGTATAGGATTGTTTTAGGTATTCTGTTTTTTGTTTGTTTGTTTGTTTTTTCATATAAAATTGAGTATGTCCTTTCAAGGTCTGTAAAGAATTATATTGAAATTTTGATGGGGACTGAGCTGAATCTGTAGATTTCTTTTGATATTGAATCACCACTAGGTAAAGATAGAAATAAAGAAAAAAATTAAAAAGTTTCTGAAATTCAATGAAACTGAATGCATGACATACCCAAACTTATGAGATGCAATGAAGGCCGTATTAAGAGGAAAGTTCATAGCACTAAGTACCTTCAGAGAGAATTTGGAAAAATTTGATACAAGCAACTTAACAGTACACCAGGAAACTCTAGAATGAAAAGAAACAACACACCTAAGGGGAGTAGACAGCAGGAAATAATCATACTGAGGGCTGAAATAAAAAAAATTGAAACAAAGAAACAGTACAAAGAATCAGTGAGGTTTTTTTTTTTTTTTGAGAAAAGCGACAAGAGAAACAAACCCTTATCCAAAGCAACTAAAAGGCAGAGAGAAAATATCCAAATTAACAAAATCAGAAGTAAAAATGGGGACATAACAGACAATAAAGAAATAAGACGATCATAAGGTCCTATTTCAAAAGCCTATACTTCATAAATTTGAAGAATCTAAAAGATATGGAAAAAATTCTTGATAGATACCACATACCAAAATTAAATCAAGATCAGATAAATAATTTAAATAGACCTATTACCAATAAGAAAATAAAAGTAGTCATTAAAAGTCTCCCAACCAAAAAAAAAAAAAAAAGCCAGATTGTTTCAGTGTAGAATTCTACTAGACTTCTGAAGAAGAGCTAATACCAGTACTCTTCAAATTATTCCATAAATAAAAACATAAGGAGGATTGCCAAATTCTTTTTAATGAGGCCACAGACACCCTGATACTCAAACCAACAAAGAAAGAGAAGTACAGACTAAGCTCCCTTATGAAAACTATGCAAAAATGTTAAATAAAATATTCACAAACCAAATCCAAAAACAAATCAAAAATATCATCCATCATGATCACGTAGACTTTATCTCAGAGTTTCAGGGATGGTTCAACAAAGAAAATCTGTCAATGTAATCCAGCACATGAACAAACTGAAAGAAAAAAACTCACATTATAATCTCATTAAATTCTGAAAAAGCTTTGGACAAAATTTAACACCCCTTCATGATAAAGATTTTAGGATTATGTAAGGAAAGTACATTATTATAATAAAATGAATATATAGCAAGCTGATAGCCAACATCAAATGAATTGAAGCAATTCCAATAAAACCATGAGCAAGACAAGGTTGTCTACTCTTTGCATATCTATTTGCATATGGTACTGAAAGGTCTAGCTAGAGCAACAAGGAAACAAATGAGACCAAGAGATAAAAATGGGGGGATACAAATTGGGAAGGAAGAAGCTAAAGTATCATTATTTGCAAGTGACATGCGACCCCAACAATTCAACTAATGAACTTGTAACAGCTGACAAGAACCTTTAATGAAGTGGCTGATTACACAATTAATTTAAAAAAATCAGTATCCCTTTTATATGCAAATGATAAAAGGGCTAAGAAAGAAATCAGAGAAACAACACTCCTCACAATAAACAAAAACAATATAAAATACCTTGGGGTAAACTAACCAAGCAAGTAAAAGAATGATATGACAAGAAGTTCAAGTCTTTGAAGAAAGGAATTGGAGAAAAATATCAGAAGTTGGAAAGATCACACATTCTCATGGAATGGGAGGATTAACATAGTAAAAATGGTCACCTTACCAAAATCAGTCTACAGATTCAATATAATGATCATCAAAATTCTAACTCAATTCTTTACATGATAATTTTTTTTAATGGACACAATTGCATGTGAGTAACATTTTAGTTCTCGGTAGAGAAGTAATTACAGAAAGGCTTATATACAGAGGAACCATAGGAACTTGAAAAAGAAACTGGTGGCCTTACCACTTACTAGGACAGCATTGTTTCTGTCCATCCTTTGTGAGCATGGTGCATGCATTTTCAATCATTCCCATGTCATTGGGATATACTCCGGGGGATATGATCGCTTCCTACTGGTTCCATAGGCTTGCCAAAGCACTTTTCAACTACACTCTGCTTCCATTTCTATTGCATATTGGCTACTGAAATGATCTAGCCTGGCAGTATTGGTTAGCTTTTTATATGCTTTCCATGTCTGATATATGAAGTGAAGTGTTTTGTTTTTTTCATGGAGAAATAGGAGTTATTGCATGTTTTTAAGCATTTAAGCAAGGGAGACATTCTATCACTCTATAATCATGAACAGGTTAATCCTTACAAACAATTACTTCATCAGTATGCTATTTTTGATGGCATTATGAAATACTTACCATGCATCTAATATGAATCTTCTACTTGTATAGTTTTATATATCACAACTATAAATCTTTGTCGAAACAGAAACAGAACTGTCTTTGTTAGGGTTTCCATTGCTGTGAAGAGACACTATGACCATGGCAACTCTTACAAAGGAAAACATTTATTTGGGGCTGGATTGATGTTTCAGGGGTTTAGTATAATATCATCATGGTGAGAAGCATGGTGGCATGCAAGCAAACTTGCTGCTGGAAGAAGAGCTAGGAGTTCTGCATCTTGATCCACAGGCAGCAGCAGAAGACAGTGATCCACAATGAACATTGCTTGAGCATATGAGATTTCAAAGCCTGTCCCCACAGTGACACACTTTCTCCAACAAGGCCATACCTTCCAATAGTGCCACTCCCAAGGGGCCAAAGATTCAAACAAATGAGTTGATGGGGCCTTTCCTATTCAAATCACCACAGATACTATGGAGAAAATTTAGATCCAAATAATTTGTTTTCCAAATGAAACAAAATATCCAAACCTTTAAAATATATCAAGTTTCTCAATATCCTGTATGTGTGAAACTCAAATATAAAAATAATATAGAGATTTTACTCTGTAGTTTAGGTAGTAAGCTAAACTGAATACATGCTAATTATTAGCCCAGACTCTCTGGTATGGTTTCATTGGCTAGGCAGTATAACTAAGCTAGAAACTCCAAAAATAAAGGTTTTATAAGATTCAGTTCCTACTAAAGGCCCACTTTCTGACTCATAAATAACATCTCATGGCAAAAGATGCTCTTTATGGTGGCAACAAGCCAGGCAGGTCTCTGGAGCCCTTTTGTATGGTTGTTGTCACCTCATAAGCCACACCTTCCAATAGCACAACAGGAGTCATTAGATTTCAACCTATGAAGTATACATAGGGACAATTAAGGATATGTATATAGGAACATAATATCTATATTGGATGTCACACCAGTGTAACCTCGTTCTGTCTAGCAAGGTGCAATGATCAAATCAATGCAAATTTACCCATAAATTAGAGTTAAATTTGGGGTACTTGAGGCCAGATAACTTTGAGTGGGAAGCATGGGATACATAAGCAAACAGAAGTTAATTCAACTTTATGCTGAAGCAGTTAATGTGTGAATCTCAATGTTGTTATCTTTAAAAATGGAGCTGGGCATGGTGGCACATGCCTTTAATTCCGGCACTCAGGAGACAAGGGAAGGCAGATCAATGAGTTCAAGGTCTACTTGGTCTACAGAGTAAGTTCCAGGACAGCCTGGGCTACACAGAGAAACCCTGTCTCAACAAAACAAATCCTAAAATGGAAATATTCAAACAAGGAGTTTTCAGCAACCATTTTAATGGGTGAACTTTTGACTAAGCATGTGTATAATTTATTATGGATGAAAAGCTCAGTGAAGAAACAAAATTTATTGGTATAACAGAAACCTGAAAATTGATCTGAATAAAATTTGATTTCATATTTTTGGTTGTGAGCCTAGCCTTTAATGGCTGAGCCATCTCTTCAGCCCAGAATTTGATTTCATAAAAAAAAAAAACCAAAACAACAACAAAAAACCCCTGAGTAACACAGGGGCATAAAATGCAAAATGTATTGGAGGTTTATTGGAAAATTCAATTTTCTTCAAAAATTTACATAGAAAATCATGACTGTAACATGAATCTTAAAAGTTCTTATAAATAGAAAACCTAGAGCTAGACATTGGGGTGAAAGCTGAAAGATCATAGAAGCAGAGCAAGCCAGCCATAAGTTCTTACCTCTATTAAATCCTCAGTTTAAAGAGAGTGAGTTCATGTTTTCTCATACCTTATATACCTTTTTTTTGCCCTGCATTCTTACTCCTGGGATTAAAGGTATGTGCTGTCCTAAGCAAAGTCATGATCTCAAATGTTGGGATTAAAGATGTGTGCCACCATGCCTGGATTTGTTGCCAGTGTGGCCTTGAACTCACAGAGATCCAGGTCTTTAAAGTGAAAGGAGTAAGGATGTGCACAATCACTGTCTGGCTTCTATGTCTAATCTAGTGGCTGCCTCTGTACTCTGATCCCCAGATAAGTTTTATTGGTGTGTGCTGTGGGATAATGCCCTTGTATACTGGTTTAATAAAATGCTGATTGGCCAGTAGCCAAGGCTGGATAAGGAGACAAGGAGAATTCTGGGAAGAGAAAGGCTAAAAGAGGAGTTGCTGGCCAGGTACAGAGGAAGCAAGATGACAAGGCAGAACTGAGAAAAGGTACCACATGGCTAAACATAGATAAGAATTATGGGTTAATTTAAGTGTAAGAGCTAGTCAACAATAAGCCTGAGCTAATGGCCACGCAATTATAATTAATATTAAACGTCTGTGTAATTATTTTACAAAAAGCCTGCAGGATTGTGGGTGAGAGATTTGTCCCAACTGTGGGCCAGGAGGAACACAGAAAAACTTCCAACTACAGGGGTGCACAATATATCACCACACATGACCTGAAGAAGATGTACATGAGAGAAATAGCATCTGTAAATGAACTCACACTATACTTCTGAGTAGATTTAAAATTAACTACAATCAAAACATAATCTTCCTCACATCATGATGAATTTCCTAGTAAAGTACTGAAATTTTAAAATATGAGTTATTGTTAACATATGCATATACGTATCTGTAGATATAAACATATAACTAAATATAACCTTTTCAGTACAAATAATATTATTTGATGTATGTGGAAGGGTATATATAAGAATTTGGAGTGATAGGAGAGACAGGAGAAAATTTGTAACTATACTATAAGTAGATTATACCTTAGAAAGTGTTAGTTATTCTACAACAGGGCAACAGTGTTTCTACCAGGCACTAGAGGTTGACAAATAAAAATTCTGTGCCAAAAAAGGGGCTATTTTTCTCTGGAGTTGTTTCCTATAAGGTCCTATAGATCACCAAGCATTCAAGCTTTGACAATTCTTTTGATTATACTCCAGGACTCGAGGCTAAGATATTACTACTAAAGACATGATACTTGACTCTGAAGATACTTGAGTAATAGAACATGGAGAAATCAAGCCAGCACTGACCTAGAAGCTTCATATCATTCACAGTGCTGCAAGGTGTTGTATATGCATGGCACCAGAAAAATTAATCATTAGTCTTACCAGCTGTAAACCCTGAGAATTACACTAATGACTCTCCTGGAAAGACATGCCCACAAGTACAATAGTGGCACAAACATTACAGAGCCATCATTTTCTTATTGGATTTACATCCCCATTCTACAAGATGAAACTCATACTTCACAGCATTATCAAGTCAAGAATCTCTTGCTAGATAGAAGAAATTGTCGTCATTATTCTGATAAATGGAAATGGTGCTCAATAGATTCCTGATGACTTATCACTGTATCCATAGATTGATTCATCTCTCAACTTTTGCCAGAGAGGCTTCCATTTGCAGTACATAATGATCACAAATGGCCATATGACAGAAAATAAGAAACTTAAAAATGTTCTGTCCTTAGTAGAACATGTGTATGGCAGCCTATCCTCCCAAGGCTCAGAGATCACTGTGGAAGAAAGACAGGAATAGTATAAGAGTTGGAAGTGTTAGGTGACTATGAAGACATGGGAGGCATCTGGGGAGAGCACATATGAACTAACTCACAATGGTTGTACAGCAGACTTTGTAAGCATAACACAAACCAGGCCCCAGAATGAGGATTTTGGCAACAAAACCTCACCCATTAGTCATGGAGAAATTGGGAATTGATAGATGCTGGTAAAGGAAAAGTCAGTTTTCTTCAAATGGGTGGACCCTGGTAAGTAGACCACACTCCAGTAGAGGGTCACATATCCAAGTATATTTGGGAAGCACAAATTGAACTTAATGGGTTAAAAAAAAGTACACAAAGTTTGGTGGATAGAGAAAGGAAGGTGAGTCTGGTAAGAACTGTGGGACAGGGGAGTAATCAAAATACACCTTATAAAATTTTTGATGGAAGCAGATGCAGAGATCCACTACCAGGCACCAGGCCAAGCTCCAGGAGTCCTATTGATGAGAGGAAGGAGGGATTCTATGAGCAAGGAATATCAAGATCATGATGGGTAAATGTATAGAGATGGCCAGGCAAAACTAGTGGAAACTCATGAGTTGTGGATCAATAGTTGTGGAGCCCCCATGGTAGTGGACTAGGCCCTCTGGATAAGCAAGACATTTGTTTAATTTGAACTGTTCAGGAGGCCCCCTGGAAGTGGAATGGGGATCCCTCCCTGGTGCATGAGCAGGCTTTTTGGAGCCCAGCATCTATGGTGAGACACATTATACAGCCTTAGTGCATGGGGGAAGGGATTGGACCTGCCTCACCTGAATGTGTCAGGCTATGCTGACTCCTCATGGGAGAACTTGCCTTGCAGGAAGTGGGAATAGGAGGTGGGTTGGGAGGGAAGGCTGAGGTCAGGAGGGGAGAGAAGAGGGGAATCTGAGGTTGGTATGTAAAATTAATAGAAAATTATGATGATATTTTATTTGTGCTGAAATGTGATTTTATTTGTATGTTAATAAATAAAGTTGACTGGAAATCAGAGCTAAAAGCCAGCCATTAAGCAGAAGTCTGATGGTGGTGGCACACACCCTTAATCCAATCACATGACAGGCAGAATTTTTGTGTGGTCAAGGACACAGCCAAGCGTGGTGACCGGAACCTTTAATCCCAGTACCAACCATAGAGACCTGAAGGTCTGTATAGACAGGCAGTGATGAGGAAGTCATGTGGTTGGGTTTAGAGCCAGTGAGAAGGCAGAACAGAAACACAATAAAAAGACAACTCACACAGAAGGTCTCTCTCTCAGGGGAAGCAACATCCCAGGGAGGTCGTCAGATAAGGTAGTTGTGGCTTTTGATCTGATCTCTGGCTTTAACTCTGTATTTGGCTCTGTGTTTCTTATTTACTAGGACTGTTTAGAATTTCATCTACAGAAAATTTCTTAATAATAATAATAATTTTTTGAGGAACTAAGAAAAATATTTAAAAAGTTACCAACACTTACACATGCAAACTCAAATAGTTTAAAAATGAGATTACAGTTAAAATAATATTACAGTGTCTTTTAATACATTTATGAAACTCTGACACAGCTAAACCACTGTTTCTTTAAACTCTGAGCATAGTTTATACAGTTGTTAAAATATTTTCCCATAAATGTTCTTTATTGAATTAAGAAATCATGCAAATATTTTTTCTGGCAATAACATCTTCAACTGTTTCTAAACTATTCTACTTAAAAGAAGCTTTTTTAATTTTTATTACATATGAAACATATATAATCAATATATTGATATAATATATTGGGAAAATTATTAATTCATTTTAATAATTTCTGAATGGTTTCTTTTATATTTTTACATAAAAATGTTTAGTTTATAAAACTTTTTTCGCCGGGCGGTGGTGGCGCAAGCCTTTAATCCCAGCACTCGGGAGGCAGAGCCAGGCGGATCTCTGTGAGTTCAAGGCCAGCTTGGGCTACCAAGTGAGTTCCAGGAAAGGTACAAAGCTACACAGAGAAACCCTGTCTCGAAAAAAAAAAAAAAAAAAAAAAAAACCTTTTTTCTTATTAATTTTTTAGCACATATCTTTTTTCCTTAGCATATATTTTTTAGAGTTTACATTTTTTTTCCTTTGCTTAGTACATCTGTATGCTGAGCAGTATATCAGTAAATTATTGAATAGTAGTCATGGCAGTTACTATTATATTGTGGGCTATAACACAGCAACATTCTCAGTATTTTGCCAGTAAGTATGATATTTTTCATAGATTTTAATTGGTATCTTATATTTGTGCAGGGGTGTACCTGTCTATAGATTGTTCAGATCTAACTCTCATAATTACACTAATCATTTGATTTGTCTCCTGTGCATGTAATGAATGAAAATAACTAACTTTATAATTTTAACATAGTTTCCATAGAATAAGCTCATTTTGGTTTTGGGAGTATTGCATTTGCTATGCTCTGATGGATTTTGTTTACCAGCATTTTGTTTACGCTTATCTTGAAGACTGTTTTTCCTTTTACTATTGCTGTCAAGTTTTGATATAATGGTGGTTTTTGACACCAAGCAAGTTTAGAAATATATTCTGACTTTGTTTCCCACTAAGAGTTTGCAGGAAGTTCACATTATTTCCCTTCACATTATTGGAGTTTTCATCTGAATCTAGAAACTTCCATGGTCTGTCTTCTCCTCAGAACCTATAAATATTGATCATAGACCTAAAAATCTCTTAATAAGAATAGTTTTCCAATTATGAGTTTAATTTATTTAACATCTGGCAGGATATTCAGTGTTTCTAGTTCTTTCTTATAGCTATAATGTAATATCATGTAAGATCAGAAGTCAGAGTCCAATTCACATTTTGTACAATAATCTTTCCATTGTGAGAAACAAGAAATTGAGAATTTTTGCTCCATTTGCTTCCTCCTTAAAAACAGAAATTTACTACACTTAAAAAATTCAAATTCTCCATGCTTTAGTGGTTACTAATATGAATTATTGCTAATTTGGCAAACCATTGGTGACTAGAGTCAGAGATGGCATATTCTACCATTTATTTCTGGCTTTTGATAATTAGGTCATATTTTTATTGGCTTCTTGTAATGACATAAAAGTTTCATCAAATGATTTATAACAATATTTGAGAACAGCTCCCTAGGGGAGTGCTATCAATAACACTTTATAATTTATTAATAAATAAGAGTTCCCTGAAATAAGTCTCTGGCTTTTGCTTTTACATGTATCATTCTAGCTTTAACACTTGCAATATTTTTTAAAATTACATTTATGTATTAATTTTATTTATGAGTATGTATGTGTGCATGTGCATGCTGAAGTGTGTGTATGTGTATACTAAAGTACATGCATGGAGATCAAATGACAATTTGAATTATTCAGTTCTGCCATTGTGGCTTCAGCATTGGCAACATGATTCCTTACCAGCTCAGACATCTCACTAGCCATTGAAGTATCTTAAGCATATTTTCTCATGTGTGTTTAAGATATACACATGCAACATACATATGCCTGTTTTATATATTTTTTTTCCTTTTAAGAAGTTTTTGTGGGTACGTGTTTGTATGTAAATTGTTATGTTGTATGCTCATTTATGTGATCATTGAACATGCTTTTGTGCACATGGAGAGGCCAAAAGAGAGTGCTTAGTCTTTATCATTCTCCACTATCTTCTTTGAGACATGTTCTCTTTATGGAACCAGTGCTTACAATTTTCACTTAGTTTTTCAGTCTGCCAGTTCCACTGATCCTCTGTGTCCCTCTCCCTCTGTGCTGAGGTTGCAGACATGTGAGGGACATCACTCAGCTTTTACATTGATGCTGAGGTCTGAATGCCAGTCCTCATTCTTGCACACAAAGTGCCCTTCATTTCAGAGCCATTTCCCAAACCACTTTCATTTGTAATGTACTTACTATGTGAGTTAAGGAACAAAAGATTACCAATAAAGCTAAAACCTGGTCTGTGTCCTATGGAGTCACATGCTGTTTACACAAATATCATTCATATAAAATATTTTCTCAACAACATACGTATTTCAATAAAGCTATTATGAATGTTCTTATGAGCATACAAGAATTTCCGTAGGCCATATTCCTAGGAATTAAAATAATGTCCCTAAGTACACATATTGGATAATGCAAGGTTATTTTCAAAACATCTGTCCTTCATTAGCATACATAGCGGTTCTTTCCTATACATCTTTACTTGTATTTGATCTTGTCATATTAAATTTTTCTTGGCTGTTAAGCTAGCATTGAACTGATTGTTATCAATGAAGCATATTTTCCTATTATTGTAGCCTCGTGCTTTTACACATTAAGCAAATTTCTTTACCTCAGCTAGGAGAAAGTCCTAAGATTTGAAGCACACACTGGCGAAGACTGACAGCTCTGGGTATCTGTGCAATGACCACTTAGTCAATGAGCAACCTTCTCAGATGATTTTTGAGTATATCACCTCTATTTTGTGGGTAAATTTCCTAGGGCTTTGTCTTTCTATTCTGCTCAGACATCTGAGTGTGATTAATATCCTGGCCTTATAATAACCCCATGCCCTTCCATAGCAAGGATACATTATGTCAGTGCCCCATAATAAACTAGTAATTTTACTTTAAATAGATTATAATGATACGTTGTTTCAAACACATTTGTAGACTAAAACCCTGGAGACATTTTCTTCTGAGTAACATTTTTCAGTTTCTGCCAAAGACTCCAGTCTCTACATATTTTCTAACATGTTTAACATTACCTGGCCAAAAAGATAATAAGAGCTAGATAGGACCATAAGTGCTATGAGCTTCAGAGATACTTTAAAGTTCCCTTGACTTGTCCATTTCTTTTCCATTCCTTTTTCTTTTCCTTTGTTCCTCCCTGCTGTTGAAGGATCCTTCTGTATGCTGTGAATGTATGTAACTCTTATTGGTTGATAATAAAAGCTGATTTAGCCTATAGCCAAGCAGCATAAGGCTAGACAGGAAAGCAAACAGAGATAAAGAGGGAAGGGAAGGCGGAGTCAGGGAGACACACTTAGCCACCCAAGGAACAAGATGTCAGAGAACTTGTAAGCCATGGGTCATATGGCAATGCATAGATTAATAGAAATGGGTTAATTTAATGTAAGAGCTAGTTAGTAATAAGCCTGAGTTAATAGGCCAAACAATTTATAATTAATATTAAGCCTATGAGTAGTTATATAAAAGCAGCTGCAGGACATGGAACAGAAGAGACTTCGTTTACACCTTCTTTCCCATACAGCCCACAGTAACTTGGAAGTCATTATATATCCAAGGCTGGCTTTGAATTTAATGCTACACCAAACACATAAAATTTGTTTTCAACCACACATCTTTCCTTTCAGTTTCAGATTTTTTTTGGTGACTTTGTTAACTAGACTAGCAAGTTCTCTACATAGATGAAGCCTGATTTCACTGATGTCCAAAGATCCTTACCCATCTCCTAGCTTCCTAATAGTGAGGTGTGTGGTGAACAAATTAAAAAAAATACACTTTGGGCTTTCTAGTTTTTCATATATTGTACAGAGCCCCACATTTTAATGGCAGTATTCACTGCACACAGGTGACAGTGGCCAATAGAAGCTGTGCATATTGTTTTCTCAGGCTAGCTATCAGTAAATCACAAAAGATTATACTATCTAGAGCATAATTATTAGTGCAAATCAAACCTCATTTGATTTTGGCAAAATAAATGCTGTAGGATGTCTTTCTGTATGCTCTGAATATGTGTTGCTCTGATTGGTTGATAAATAAAGCTGCATTGGCCTATGGCATAGCTGGATGGAACCAGGTGGAAAAATCCAAGAGACAATAAGGAGAAAGGCAGAGGTAGAAGAGATACCAGCCTGACGTGCAAGGAGCAGCCTGCCAGCAGTAACCCATGGCAAAATATAGGTGAATAGAAATGGGTTAATTTAAGATATAATAACTAGCTAAAAGAAGCTTGAGCCATGGGCCATCCAGTTAATAATCAACACAAGGCTCTGTGTTTACTTGGGTCTGAGCAGCTACAGGACCAGGCAGGGTACAGTAAAACTTCCAGCTACATTTGGTGCTCACTTTGGGCATTGATCCACATAGACCTAAAATAATTTAAAGATTCTGAGCGCACAGAAACAGAGCTACACTAGGCTTCCTAGTCTCACAGTCTTATGCCAATAGCTTCATAGAGACTCATCTCCCAATAGCTGCCTGTGAGATGGAGCTGGCCACCAGCTGTCCAAAGCTAAGGAGCATGGTAGATTCTCATTGCAGTACAATGTGATGTCTCCAAGCTGCACAGTGCACTGCATGTTAGAATTAGCTTTTGCTAATACAGGAACAAACAAAGAAAAAGATGAGGTTTCTGGGCTACACTCTGCTGGATAGATTCCTGGACCCACTGCCTCCAAGAGTCAGCAGAGGGCATGGCTGCCAGAGCTGATGAATTACCTCTGCCATGTTGGGAAGCTGAGGTTGGCAGAGCCAGCAGCCAAGGCTGCCACTTCTGTCCTGGCCATGCTGTAATAGACTCACAAAAAGGCAGATTCATATGCAATAAACCTCTAAATGGTTTACATTATGTGTAAAAATGCATATAGGCTTGGAAGAGAGAGGAAAAGGAGAATAGACAGTTATATAAAGAAATAGTTTAAATAATAAAGTCTTTAAAGAGACAGTAAAAGTAATATAAAAAATAAGGCAGGTAAAAATGGAAATTACACAGAGAGTCTGGATTATATTGTCTTTGCGATTTTTAATTGCAGAAAGACATTTGATTGTAAAGGCTGCTAAGTTAAACATTATATATATATATATATTTCAAAGGTATCTTGACTTCAAAAATTTGTGTCTAAGGATATGTTGCTTTGGAAAAGAGGTTTTGCTTTTGTTTCCACAGAAGATAGGGACCTGTGAATTGCTTCTAGGCTAGTATGGTTTGATCATCCAAGACTCCCTGAAAGGTCCCCAGATGATTCAACATCCAGAATAGCTTCAAGGCAGCTGGCTCAGAGAATACTTCACCATAGACTACTCCAGTCAGGACTTGACCATAATCTTAATTTTTTCTTTATGTCCCCATAAGACTATCAGTACTCCCAATCAGCAGGAAATAGCCTAGAACACTATACCCAAATTCCCAGAAAATGGATTATTAATGTTTATCTTTGTTTAGATTGTTGGCTGCAAATTGTTATTGTTCACAGTCAATCTCTTTCTACAAGAAGAAAGAAGGATATGATATATAAATGTAGGTAGGATATAAATATGATAGGATAAAAGGGTAGATGATTGAATCTACTTTTAAAGAGCAATAACATGTTTAAATGTTTTACATTTTTATAATGTTATTACATTTTGTTATTATTTGTATTATATTATATAAATATAAAATATTCTATGTTATATAAAATTATAATTATATATTATTTTATATTATTATATTTATTAATATTAAAATGTTAATATTACATTTTACATTGTTATAGATTTTAGTTTATTACAAATATAAAGTTAATTTTGTTATACTGTATATATATATTTCTACTCTCATTTAAAGTATTATGTTTATGTAACTCATTTAAATTTTAATGGACAATTAAGAAATACAGATTAATAATTAGTCTTCTATGATAGTCAAATTTATAATCATGTTAGTTAAGTTTTCTAGATATACATAGACATATTTCAATTAGGTAGGTAATCTTCAGACACTTCAAAGACCTATAGAATATGGCATTTACAATGTTTTAAAATAGATTTTCTGGACAGTGAGAACTGTCTGCTCCTGGCCACACTGATTTACTTCAAGAGAAAGATGGGCAGTGAAGACACTCTATATGGAGTTTATCTTCTTGGGGAAAAAATAGCCATTTGAGCAAGAAACTGCTCTTGCCCATACTGCTGATAATGTTATATAAACTGGACAAGCAGGACCCATAGGAAGGTGATCACTGAACTTTACAAGGCAAAATGGTTGTTCATATTCCTGCTTCACAGAGGAGACTTGCCAAATATTCTACAGGACACAGGGAGAAACAACTAAAAAAAATCCTAGGCTCAATGTTACAGAGGAACTTTCGATGATTGTCCAGGCAGGCAGCTGTCTCTGTCATTCTAGAATTTTTGAAGTTGTTTACAATGTATTTTCTATTTACATAGGTAATACATCCTTCTAGGGTGTTTGATATAGTTGAAGACTAAATAGTTATAATTTTCCTTAATTACCATGAAAGATAAATTAGATATAAAGCTTTAGACTCACAAATACAGGGTAGATGGTAGAATATTTTCTTTAATTTTGCCAAATACAAATAGAAATAGACTAGATATTGTAACTGTAATTCTTGCTTGATAACTGTTCTATTATATTTAATTTTACTATGTTAGAGTTAAAACCTTCCTTGTTGATTAGATAGAAAAGTGGACATGCTGTGGGATATCTTTCTGTATCCTGTGAATATGTATTGCTCTGATTGGTTGATAAATAAAGCTGCATTGGCCTATCACATAGCTAGATGGAGCCAGGTGGGAAAATCCAAGAGACAGGAATGAGAAAGGCAGAGGGAGAAGAGATGCCAGCCTGCCTCTGAAGGACCAGCATGCCAGCATACCAGTAAAGCCATGGAACATGTGGCAAAACATAGATTAATAGAAATGGGTTAATTTAAGATGCAAGAGCTAGCTAGCAAGAACCTTGAGCCATAGGCCATCCAGTTCATAATTAATATAAGCCTCTCTATGTTTACTTGGGTCTGAGTGGCTACCGGATCAGGCAGGACACAGGAAAACTTCCAGCTACAAATAAATACTGATAGTTTAAGCCTCAATAACAATTAAGTAATTCTAAAATGGAACAAAATATTGTAATGCATTGCTACCATAAGGAGCAGCCTACAGAAGCTCAGGGGAACCAAAGAGTCTTTGAACTAATCACTCAATTTGACTTTTCTATCTGAAGGAGTAAATCTTTAATTCTCTGGAGGCAGTGGGTGGGGCAACTCTCTAGGGCCAGCAAAAAATGAGAAACACTCACAGACATACATCTCCAACATGTCTAGATCTCACTTAGGGTGCTGATGAATGGCAATTGAGAAATTGAGAGAAATTGAAGAGGAGATGCAGAACAGACAAACTACTGGACAGACACACAAGGAATTTTTTGAGGGCAAATCTTTAGTTCTTCATTTTATTATTCTTGTTCTACTTATTCTTTCCATTCTGTTCTTCTACCTTGATGTTTCCCTTTTGCTTTCCTGATGACTTCGTTCTATTCTACTTCCTGATGTCTTCCTTCCACATCTCTCCAGATGTTTTCCTTCTGTATCATTCCTGGTGTTTTCTCTCTTATTTTTTTCTCTTACAGTTTATATACCCCAGCAGAATTTCTCAAATAATATAAAAATCACCATGTGGTTACATTCTATTTTAAGTGAATGATTACAATGAATTCAAATAAAAATCAGCATGTTTTCCATATCCCTTCCATGATTAGATATTTTATGTATTACAGGTAAAAAAAAACCAAGTTGTCCAAAGAACTCTCATACATTCACACAGAAGCAATGTGTTATAGATTAACAGAGTGTAAGCAAGCAAGATATTTTTCTCAACCAGTTCTTTGGCTGGCAGGCTGCATTTTGTGTTTACAAAGAAAGGACCAATTATTTCATTATTTGTCTCAAAAAGTAATCTTATAAAATATCTTAAAAGAATCACAAATCCAAACTTTTGTATATGAAAAACAGCCAGTGAGCTATACTTTA
The DNA here is from genome assembly GCF_049852395.1 of Peromyscus maniculatus bairdii. Taxonomy (NCBI): domain Eukaryota; kingdom Metazoa; phylum Chordata; class Mammalia; order Rodentia; family Cricetidae; genus Peromyscus; species Peromyscus maniculatus. Next base: position 17,141,421 of record NC_134857.1, on the reverse strand, counting down.
GATACTCAACATGCATGACCATACATCAACAGTGTGTTTTTATGTCAGGAAGCTGAAGACAGAAATGAGTACAATGAATTAATTATCACCTTTCATCACCAACCCATCGTAGGAAGAAAGGTATGTCAGCCACCAAGAGCCAGTTGCCACTGTTTCTGTTCCCTGACCTCAACAAATCCCTTGTTCAACCATTAAAAGTGTGTCTTTATAAACTTTAAATTGTTCCCCATGATTTTCTGACTCAAAGCCATTAACAACAGCATCTTAACCTAATGTTACTAGCAATCTGCATGTCTAAATTCTTTCTAAGGGTAGTAGTTGAATCATTAATCTTCCCCCACAGCAATGCTTGGAAAAAGTCAATAATAATTATTATAAGTACTAGTAACACTGCCTAGTGAGGGGCGGGAAGCACCCTGAGAGTTTTCATACAACCCATGGATTATAAAGGATGTGGTTACCATGAAGGCAACAATCAGAGTTAACCTCAATAACAGCATGAGTTCCTCAGGACACATAGTCCTTAGGATTTTGCCTCTCCAAGGCTTACTCAGCATGGCTTTGCCAACTGTCCAGCCATGTTCTATGAGTCCCAGTGCTGCCTGTTGGGCTGTTCCTAACACCCCTGATAGGAATGTGCCTGTAGCTAGAGTTTTTCTGGTCCTGCCTGGCCCATGGACAGGACAAATTTCTCTCACCCACTAGTCCTGCAGCTGCTCAGACTCAACCAACTAAACACACAGAGACTTACATTGTTTACAAACTGTATGACTGTGGCAGGCTTCTTGTTATCAATTTTTTTCTATCTTAAATTAACCCATATCTATTAGTTTATAAGTTGCCACGTTGCTCATGGCTTACCGGTATCTTAACATCTTCTCATGGCAGTGGCTAGCAGCGTCTCTCTGCCTCAGCCTTCTGCTCCCCAGAATTCTCTTCTCTGCTTGTCCTGCCTGTACTTCCTGTCTGGCTACTGGCCAATCAGCATTTTATTTATACAGAGCATATCCATGTGCTCTTTACCAAAGCAAAAGTACTTCTTTAAGTAAGTATAAGGAAAGATGTTCATCATTGCTGGCTGTATCAGTCAGGATTCTCTAGAGAAACAGAACAATTAGGATAAAATATATATAATATATATTATATATTTTAATGTATTCATTTAGCTTTGACATAGTACCAACAACAGAATCACACCTAAGAGCTGAGATGTCGGTGGAATGATTTTTCATTCCTTAAGGTTGCATGCCTTAGTAGTGGAAGTAATCCCACAATGTCTATCTCTCATTGGTGATGGTGGGAGCAGAGAGCCCTCATGGTTCCTAAGGAATCAGAGGCAGCAGCAGCAGCAGCAGCAGCAGCAGCAGCAGCAGCAGCAGCAGCAACCAGGCAAATAACTCAGCAGCAAGAGGGAAATAGGCCAAGTGAGTAAAAACCAAGCTCATCTTTCTTTTGCTGTGTCCTTTTTATCTGGACTGCTACCACATCCTGCCAGCAGTTGGTGGGGCTTCAATATCACTAAAGGTAATCAGGACAGTTCAGGTGAGGCTCCCAATCATGTGATTCTGATTTATGGCAAGTTAGTATTAAAAACAACCTAGTGTTACTGTTTGTGATGACACAGATTAAAAGCATGATGAAATGCAACTGCACAGCCACCAGTGTGGCTTATTCCAGTTGGCTGTCCCCTGTGTTGGCGAGAAAGCGAAGTAGATCAGGCTTTGTCAGGAGGCCAAACAGAAGAGATATGTGGACCTCAGAATCCCCTAATAACCAGAAAACCTGTGATTCCACCCCAACTCTTAAATCCCCACCACCTCTCAATATGTAAATGAGGAACTCAGCCCTCAACACAAAGGTTTTTGTTGTATATTTAGGACCTAGCCATAGCATGGAGAATGAAGAACTCTAGTATTCTTGTGGTAGACATGGCAACTTTGGGAACTGGTTTGGCAAGATTTTTCTTGTTTATTTTTGTAGAAAAAGAAAAGAAAAAAGCTACATATACTGCTACCCAATTGTATCATATACTTCCAGACATAGAGAGAATGCAAATATATGTAAAGAAAATGGTGCTGTCTAACTGTGGGTAAAGTTAATTTTTAAAAAGTAAATGAGAGAACAAATTCTACCTGATTCACATCATAAAACACTACTCAGCAATAAATAAAAATTAACTTTGATAAATGCAATAGGATGAATGGATTTTTATGTGCTAGTATTAAGTAGCAAATCCTAAGAATCTGCTATGTCACCAGCTTAATTCATACAAAATGCAAATTGCCACAAACTTCTCTATAGTGATGGAAAAGGAGTAAGCAATTGGCTGCAGATCTGAGGGCACAATAGAGATGTGGCATTAGTGTTGTGTATGAGGAAACAGTGATTATCTTGGATATCTTGCTTTGTGGATCATTTTTCATTTGTATACATATGTCAGGCATCAAATTTTATATGTTAAGAATGTACACTTATCAGCTCTCAATTATGTCTCAATAAACCCTGTTTATAATTCCCTAAACTAAAATTCATTTATTTAGAATGTCGATCTTTATTTTTTTTCTTTTGACATGACAATTTTTCTCATATTTAATTAATACATAGGTGGTGGTATTGTGTTCCCCAAAATATTGTGTACCTTAATAAACTTATCTGGGGTCAGAGAAGAGAAAAGCCACTAGTTAAGCAGTGATAGCACACACCTTTAATTCTAGCATTCCAGAGGCAGAAATCCATCTGGGATCTCTGTGAGTTCAAGGCCATATTGGAAACAGCCAGGCATAGTGACTCATGCCTTTAATCCCAGGAAGCAAGCCTTTAATCCTAGGGAGTGATGGTAGAAAGCAGAAAGGTACATAAGGCGTGAGGACCAGAAACTAGAAGCATTTGGCTGTTTAAGCAGGTAGCTGGTTAAGCATTCAGCTGATGAAAAGTTCAGGCTTCGAAGCAGCACAGTTCAGCTGGGATTCATTCTGGATGAGGACTCAGAGGCTTCCAGTCTGAGGAAACAGGACCAGCTGAGAGACTGGTGAGGTGAGATAGCTGTGGCTTGTTCTGTCTCTCCGATCTTCCAGTATTTACCCCAATAACTGGCCTCGGGTTTGATTTTATTAATAAGAACTTTTAAGATTCCTGCTACAACCAAAGAAGATTTGAACATTTTCAAGTGTTTTTATTTGGCATGAATAATTAAGGCTAGATGAAATTTGAGTTGAGATAACATACCTCTATAAAATGATGAAGGAAAAAATACTGTTATCCATTCCAATGAGCAGTCAGGGAATTGTCACTTAACCAATAAGTTAGTTGGCATTTTTTTTGTGACATCCCCTCACATTCTACTCTCACTTTCTGGACTTTCACATGGCATTCTTACCCCTCATAGTACGTACATTGAGGGGTATTGACCAATCACACTATATAAGGTAACTTTCAGATTCCATATTCCATCCACCCAAGCAACTGGAAATTCCAAATCTACTGGGGACCAAGAATACTATCATCTTGCACCTATAGGTAATTAGAGCTTCTTTGTGTACATTTTTTTTACTAACACTAAAATACAAATTACTGTCTTTTGGACATTTCTAAGCAGAAAATCTTTCTCCTGTGTTGCTATACTCGAAATTAGTAGTGTGCCCAAGCTCTGATAAGTAAACATTTTTTTATTTTCTAAATTAAGCAATTGAGGTATGTACTATTGATTTAATTATATTTCACTAAATGGAAAGCAAACCTGTCTTTGGCTCTGGAGAGAATATTTTTATTCTCATACATGGGGAGCACAGCTTCCTTTCATGCAGAGGAAGACATTATCTCCATCTTCCCATGCTGCTTGCTGTACAAAAGCCTTGAAAACGATTTCTGAAATAGACAGTTATAGTTTCTGTTCGGCTAGCATGCAAAAACACTCTATTCTGCTGCTGTCTCCTTACCATTATAGGGCTCACAATATTTTAAAATTTGTATGTCCTTATCTTCCCCAAATAGTTTAACATTCATGAGAGTATAAAGAGCTTGCCAACTCTTTTACATTATTTGAAAACCTTGTTCTTTCCAGTAAGTAGGTGCTTAATAAATAATCCTTGAATGAAAGTATGACCTAAACATCATTATCTCAATTAATACATACCCCCATGAAATTTAAGATGGTTTATTCTCAGTTGTCAAGTAGATTTCTGTTTGTTTCCATTTTCATTATTTTGAAGAGAAATTATCCTAATTTTAGTTATTAACTTGTCTGCCATATGTTGTGCTTTTCCTCACAATAACAACAAAGCTGATAGAGTTGGACCATAACCATGAAATAGACAAGTGATTGTTCATATAGGTTTTCAAAAGGAAACCAGCTTAACCATTGTAATAGGCTCCTCTGTGCACAATAATGACTGTCAGGTACCAGCAGAAGGAACTCTGGAGATGATTTTTAATTCATGACATATTGTAAACAGCAACAGCATCTGAATTTGTCACATAAATTATGACTTTTAAACAGTATAGAAGATGTAATATTTTTGTAACATGAAAGAAAAAAGAAGCCAAAATAAGATTAATGACACCTGTCAATTAAGCCAGCTCTTTGGAGACAGAGAAAGAAAAACTGAGGATTTTAAGACCAGTCTCAGCTTTGTATCAAGTTAAAAGCCAGCCTGGACTACATGAGTCTACCTCAAAACAATTCAAAACAAAAGGCCTTTTGTTAAAACAATTGGGTCACAAAAGAAAACAGAATGCCATGAATGTGGGGATGGTAGGGAAATGTGAGAGGAATTAACATGTATTTTATATAATTATAAAAAAGGTCGAAGAATGAATTTAATTAATGAAAGTCACACAAAACCATCAAACAAACCAAAGGAGAAATTGCATTGAATTTATGATGAACCTTTATAATCTAGGATAATTTATTATTATTAAGAGATTTTCTATTCATTTTACACACCAACCACACATTCCCCCCTCTTCCTTCCTCCAGGCTCTCAGTCTTCCCCCAGAACCCACATCCTCCAAGGTAAGGTCTCTCCTGGTGAGTCGGCAGAGTCTGGTACATTCAGTTGAGGCAGGTCCAAGCTCCTCCTCCCTGCACCAAGGTTGTGCAAAGTGTACCACCATAGGCACCAGGCTCCTAAAAGCCTGCTAATGCACCAGGGATGGGTCCCATCCCATTGCCTGCCTGGGGGCCTCCTAAACAGCTCAAGCTAAATCACTGTTTTGCCTATCCTTAAGGACTAATCAAGTACCATGAGGACCTCTTAGCTATTGGTCCACAGTTCATGAATTTTCACTAGTTTGTCTGGCCTTCTCTGTACATTTTCCCATCGTGATCTTGATGTCCCTTGCTCATAGAATCCCTCATCTCTCTCATCCATTGGAATCCTGAAGCATGGCCTAGTGCCCAGCTGTGGATCTCTATATCTGCTCCCATCAGTCACTGGATGAAGGCTCTATGGTGACAGTTATAGTATTCAGCCATCTGATCACCAGAGTAGGCCAGTTCAGTCACTCTCTTGACTATTGCCAGTTGTCTATGGTGGAGTCATCCTTGTGGATTCCTGGGAACTTCCCTAGCACTCTGTTTTTCCCTATTGCCATGATGTCTTCATTTACTATGGTATCTCTTTCCTTGCTCTCCCACTCTGCTCCTGATCCAGCTGAGACTTCCTGCTTCCCTGTGTTTTCATCCCCCATCCCTTGCCCTCCATTACCTCCTGTCACCCCCAATTTGCTCATGTACATCTCATCTATTTCTCCTTCACTGGGTGATCCATGCATCCTTCTAGAGTCCTCCCTGCTAACTAGTCTCCCTGGAGCTGTGGGTTGTAGTCTGGTTATTCGTTGATTTACTTCTAGTATCCACTTATGAGTGAGTACATACCATGTTTGTCTTTCTGAGTCTGGGTTACCTCACTCAGGATGATATTTTCTAGTTCCATATATTTGCTTACAAACCGTATGATGTCATTGTTTTTCTCTGTTGAGTAATACTCCATTGTGTACATGTACCACATTTTCTTAATTTATTCTTCAGTTGAGGGGCATCTAGGTTGTTTCCAGATTCTGGCTATTATGCTGCTATGAACATAGTTGAGCATGTGTCCCTTTGGTATGATTGAGCATTCATTGGTATATGGCTAAGAGTATATATACAGTATATATAGATATAGCTGGGTCTTGAGGAAAATTGATTCCTAATTTTCTGATAAACCGCCATACTGATTTCCAAAGTGGTTGTACAACTTTGCACTCGCACCAGCAGTGGAGGAGAGTTCCCCCTGCTCCACATCCTCTCCAACACAAGCTGTCCTCAGTGTTTTTGATCTTAGCCATTCTGACAGGTGTAAGATGGTATCTCAGAGTTGTTTTGATGTGCATTTCCCTGATGACTAAGGATGTTGAAAAATTCCGTAAATGTCTCTCAGCTGTCTGAGATTCTTCAACTGAGATTTCTCTGTTTAGCTCTGTAGCCCATTTTCTAATTGAATTGTTTGGCATTTTGATGACTAGTTTCTTGAGTTCTTTATATATTTTGGAGATCAATCCTCTGTCAGATGTAGGATTGGTGAAGATCTTTTCCCATACTGTAGGCTGTCATTTTGTCTTATTGACTGTGTCCTTTGCTCTACAAAACCTTCTCAGTTTCAAGAGGTCACATTTATTAATTGTTGCTCTCAGTGTTTGTGTTACTGGTGTTATATTTAGGAAGTAGTCTCCTGTGTCAATGTGTTCAAGACTACTTTCTACTTTCTCTTCTATCAAGTTCAGTGTAACTGGATTTTTGTTGAGGTTTTTGATCCACTTGGACTTGAATTCTATGCATGGTGACTGATGTGGATGTATTTGCAGTTTTCTACATGTTGACATCCAGTTGTGTCAGCACCATTTGTTGAAGATGCTTTCTTTTTTCTATTGTACAGTTTTGGTTTCTCTGTCACAAATCAGGTGTTCATACATGTGCAGATTAATGTCAGGGTCTTTAATTCGATTTCATTTGTTCACATGTCAGTTTTTATGACACTACAAAGCTCTTTTTATTACTATAGCTCTATAGTAGAGCTTGAAGTCAGGGATGGAGATGCCTGCAGAGGTGGTTTTATTGTAGAGGATTCTTTTAGCTATCCTAGGTTGTTTGCTTTTCCATATGAAGTTGAGTATTGTTCTTTCCAGGACAGTGAAGAATTGTGTTGTAATTGTGATGGGGATTGCTTTGAATCTGTAGATTGTTTTTGTTAAGATTTCCATCTTTACTCTGTTAATCCCAACCAACCATGAACATGAGAGATCTTTCCTTTTTCTGATATCTTCTTCAATTTCTTTCTTTAGAGACTCAGAATTCTTATCATACAGGTCCTTCACTTGCTAAGTTAGTTTCTCCAAGATATTTTATGTTATTTGTGGCTATTGTAAAAGGTGATATTTCTCTGATTTCTTTCTCAGCCCATTTGTCATTTGTATATAAGAGGGCTACTGATTTTTTTGAGTTAATCTTGTATCCTGCCATGTTACCAAAGGAGTTTATCAGCTGTAGGAGTTCCCTGGTAGAATTTTTGGGGTCATTCATGTATACTATCATATCATCTGCAAGTAGTGAAAATCTGACTTCTTTCTTTCCAATTTCTATCCCTTTGATCTCCTTTTGCTCTAGCTAGAACTTCAAGTACTATATTGAATAAATATGGGGAGAGTGGACAGCCTTGTTTTATTCCTGATTTTAGTGGAATCACTTTGAGTTTCTCTCCATTTAATTAGATATTGGCTGTTAGCTTGCTATAAATTTACTTTATTATGTTTAGGTATGTTATTCCTGATCTCTCCAGACCTTTATCATGAGGGGTGTTGGATTTTGACAAAGACTTTTTCAGCATCTAATGAGATGTTCATGTTTTTTTTTCAGTTTGTTTATATGGTGTATTAAATTGACAGATTATTGTATGTTGAACCATCCTTGCATCCCTGGGATGAAGCCTTCTTGGTCATGGTGGATATTTTTTGATGTGTTCTTGATTCCGTTTGCCAATATTTTACTGAGTATTTTTGCATCAATGTTCCTGAGGGAGATTGCTCTGTAATTCTGTTTCTTTGTTGCATCTTTGTGTGGTTTGGGTACCAGGGTAACTGAAGCCTTGTAAAAGGAGTTTGGTAATATTCCTTCTCTTTCTATTGTGTGGAACAATTTGAAGAATATTGGAATTAGCTTTTCTTTGAAAATCTGGTAGAATTCTGCACCGAAACCACCTGGTCCCGGGCTTTTTTTTGGTTGGGAGACTTTTAATTATTGTTTCTATTTTCTTAGTGGTTATTAGTCTATTTAAATTGTTTATCTGGTCTTGATTTAACTTTAGTATGTGCTACATATCCAGAAAATTGTCCATTTCTTTCAGATTTTCCAATTTTGTAGAGTACTGGGTATGACCTGATGATTCTCTGGATTTCCTCATTGTCGTTTGTTATGTCTCCCTTTTCATTTCTGATTTTGTTAATTTGGATTCTCTCTCTCTCTCTCTCTCTCTCTCTCTCTCTCTCTCTCTCTCTCTCTCTCTCTCTCTCTGCTTTTTGATTAACTTGGAAAAGGGCTTTTCTTTTCCAAGTTAATCAAAAATCTTGATAATTTTTTCAAAGTACCAATTCTTTGTTTTATTGATTCTTCATATTGTTCTCTTTGTTTCTATTTCATTGATTTCAGCCCTCAATTTAATTATTTCCCATCATCTATTCCTCCTGGGAAAGTTTGCTTCTTTTTGTTCTAAAGCTTTCAGGTGTGCTGTTAAGTCACTAGTGTGAGATTTCTTCATCTTCTTTATGTTGGCATTTAGTGCTATGAATTTTCCTCTTAGCACTGCTTTCATAGTGTCCCATAAGTTTGGTTATGTTGTACTTTCATTTTTATTGAATTCTAGAAAGTTTTAATTTCTTTATTTCCCCCTTGACCCATTGGTTATTCATTTGGGCATTATTTAGTTTTCATGATATTGTAGGCTTTCTGTAATTTTTGTTGTTGTTGAAATCTAACTTTAAGCCATGGTAGTCCAATAAAATATAGGGGATTATTCCAATTTTTTATATATATGTTGAAATTTGCTTTGTGTTCAAGCATGTGGTCAATTTTAGAGAAGGTTCCATGGGATGCTGAGAAGAAGGTATATTATTTTGTGTTAGGGTGGAATGTTCTGTAGATATCTATTAAGTCCATTTGATTCATAACTTGTTAGGTCCTTTATTTCTCTGTTAAGTTTCAGTCTGGCAGATCTACCCAGTGGTGAGATTGGGGTGTTGAAATCTCCCACTACTAGTGTGTGGGATTTGATGTGTGATTTACGCTTTAGTAATGTTTCTTTTACAAATGTGGGTGCCCTTGTGTTTGGGGTATAAATGTTCAGAATTGAGACTTCATCTTGGTGGATTTTTCCTGTGGTAAATATGTAATGTCCTTTCTGATCTCTTTGACTGAGTTTAGTTTGAAGTGGATTTTATAACAGATTAGGATAGCTACACCAGCTTGTTTCTTAAGTCCATTTGATTGGACAGTCTTTTTCTAGCCTTTTACTCTGAGTTAATGTCTGTATTTGAAGTTGAGCTGTGTTTCTTGTATACAGCAGAACGATGGGTTCTGTTTTTGTATCCATTTTATTAGCCTGTATCTTTTTATAGATGAATTGAGATCATTGATATTAGTAGATATTAATGACCAGTGATTGTTAATTCCTGTTATTTTTTTAGTAGTGTTGTGTGTTTCTCTTTGTTTGTATGAGATTATCTCTTTTCTGTGTTTTTATGGATGTATTTAACTTTCTTAGGTTCGATTTTTCCTTCTAGTGCTTTCTGTAGGGCTGGATTTGTGGATAAGTATTGTTTAAATCTGGTTTTATCATGGACTATTTTGTTTACTCAATGTATGGTGATTGAGAGTTTTGCTGGATATAATAGTCTGGGTTGCCATCCATGGTCTCTTAGGATCTGAATAATGTCTCTCCAGGACCTTCTGGCTTTAAGTCTCCATTGAAAAGTCGGCTGTTATTCTGGTGGGTTTGCCTTTATATGTTGCTTGGCCTTTTTCCTTTGCAGCTCTTAAATTTTTTTTCGTTATTCTGCATGTTTACTTGTTTCATTATTTTGTGACAAGGGGACTTTATTTTTATTTTATTTTATTTTTTGGATCCAGTCTATTTGGTGTTCTGTAAGCTTCTTGTATCTTCATAGGCATTTCCTTCTTTAGGTTATGAAAGTTTTCTTCTATGATTTTGTTGAATATATTTTCTGTGCCTTTGAATTGGTATTCTTCTTCTTCTATCCCTATTATTCATAGTTTTGGTCTTTTCATGGTGTCCTAAATATCCTTGACATTTTGTGTTATGACTTTTTTGGCTTTAGTGTTTTCTTTGACTGAAGATTCTATTTCCTCTATTGTATCTTCAATGCCGGAGATTCTCTTTTCCATTTCTTTTATTCTGTTCATTATGCTCACATCTGTAGTTCCTGTTCATTTTCAGATTTTCCATTTCCAGCATTCCCTTGGATTGTGTTTTCTTTATTGCCTATATATCAGTTTTCAAATCTTGAACTGTTTACTTCACCTGTTTAATTGCTTTTTCTTGGCTTTCTTTAAGTGATTTATTGATTTCTTCCATTTTTGTTTTCCTTTTCCTCATTTTTTATTGATTTCTTCTAATTTTTTGTTTGTCTTTTCTTTGATTTCTTTAGGGGAATTTTTTATTTCCTCTTTAAAGGCCTCTATCATCTTCTTAATGTCATTTTTAAGGTCATTTTCTTCTGTTTCTTCTGTGTTAGGATGTTCAGGTCTTGCTGATGTAGAACCACTAGGTTCTGAGATAGCAATATTTGTCCTTATGTTTTTGACTATGTTTTTGTACTGGCATCTAGCCATTGCTTCCTCTATTAGGTGCATGCAGTGTCTGTGTCTGAGGGAGCCTCTCTTGGTATGATAGATACTCTTGGGTCAATGGGAGCTCTTGGTCTAATTAAGGCTCTTGGTATAGGGAGCAGCTCATAGTCCTATTGGCTCTGACAAGCTCTGTCCCAGGGAGTAGTTACAGCCTCCAAGGGAGAGTAGTGTTTGGGGGAGGTGGAGTTTGAGGGTTACAGTATCTGGTGGGAGATGGTGGTAGTCCAACTTGTCTGCAAAAGACCTGCCTACTTGCCTGAAACTGGTACTGCAATGGGTGGTCATGTGGGGAAACAGGGCTGTGCCAATGGGCCCAAAGCTTCGAGGCTAGGGTGTTTGGCTATGAGGATAAAGACTCATATCTTAGTCCAATCAATACTGATGGGCTCTCTAGGATAATGTTTTAAAGGTACTTGTTGAAGATTTAGATTTACAGAGATCCAGTTCTTTTCTCTTTTCCCAATTGTTTTATGTAATCTAGTCTTCAAATATTATTCATTGTATTTTTATGCCACCTAATGAAAATTCACTGTGGAGAAAAAAATTTATTCTTCTCTTGGAAACTGTCAATCCAAAAATTCAACCCAAATAATACAATGTTATGAAGATTTAATTTCTTATGTTTTAAGGATATCACTATTTTTATAACTTTTATTCAATTTATTAATAATTCCACACACGCACAAGGAGCAATCTGATTACTCTGAACTCTCTCTCTTCACCTTTAATCTCCTGTCCTCTCCACAATCCCCTTTCACTTATATCTCCTTAATTTCTATTTGTCTTTTTTAATTTTTTTTTGTTTTAAGACCTACTTGGTTTAACCTGACGTGTGTGTGTGTGTGTGTGTGTGTGTGTGTGTGTGTGTGTGTGATTATGGGCTTAGAACTATCCATTAAAGCCTGGTAATAATTTTAGTTTAGCATTCACACTGAAAAACTATGACATTATTTTCAAAAATTTTTTGAGACCATAGTAACTCAACAAAAATGGATGTTACCATCTCTATTATGGCTACTATTATTACTACTATAACTTCTATTAGTATTATACAAATAATATTTTTGCAAAATAGCCAGATAACTCTTTGAATAATTAACTATGTAGACCAAGATCACATAACTAGATGTAGGAAAAACCTGGATAGTGTGAAGATTAAAGATTTTTTCCCTGAACACTAACATATAGGGTCTGGTCATATACTTGAAAGCTATTGCTATTCTACACACTATAAAAGTAAGTTCCTCTTCTTTTCAGATAGTCATTTAAAGAGTTTGACATATAGCATTCTATGTAGCATCTTTTTGAGTAACTAAGTTGTACTTGACTGTTATCTTACCTTTCCAACACATAAAAAATACTTAGAATACTTTTTTATGATCATTATGTGGTCTTATTATCCATTAGAGCTATACTATTAATGAAAGAGAATGGTTTGATTTATGTGACTTCTTGTGGTTTTGTTCTGTGCTCTGTAATTACGCATGTAAAAATACTGGACTTTTAATCTGTATGGGATTTGCAAATATTTGAGATTTTTGAAGCAGAGTTACTGAACCCACTCCCAAAATGATGAGCATGAGGAAGTGACACTGAGAAGGCTCACTTCTGACTTTTGTGGATAGGGATCCTTTGAAAAAGAAAGTTCTACAGTTTGAATAAAAATTCTGATTGTTATGGTGAGCATTTTTGTTACTGCTGCTCAAGTGGTTGAAGTAGCAGGGATTTTCTGTCTCAGCTGTCACTATAATGTTTGTTCAAATGGGCATCTAGAAAGGAGAATGCTACAGTACATTAATAAAGTTCAACAGCCTCACATATGGTGCATAGTATAGTCATTTCTCATCTTAGCTGATCCATTCATGGATCTGTTGTACCATATGTGACCCTTGTTATGAGAAGGACTTGATGTGAAGCCACTTTACGTATTCATACCAAAAAAAAAAAAAACCAGATCAGTGAAATATATAGATTTTTTTTTTGCAGATGTTAGATCCCTTTGTCTCTACATTTCACTAGCCATAGAAAGAATATCAAATCCTAAACAATAGACCAACAGGAAACATCTTACTTCCCTGGGGAAAAGAATTTCCATGAATCATATGGGTTACTCAGAAAGCCCCAGGTGATTGGAAAGGTCTGCCCTTCTTGGGAAAGCAAGAATAGACATGAACATTTCTCATATCTACCATATTGTTTCATCCCCCTCATAGAATGGTAAGAATCCTGCTTCTCTAGTATTGTTTATTAAACCTGAAATGATATTTAATCATTGAGATATATTGTGTGTAAATACATCATTTTCTGTAAATTATCTACCATGTTTTAAAGAAACTAATTTTTAAATGATAATTCAATTTTCTGACATAATATGTAACAGATGCTAGAAAGATTTTTCTGGCTACTCCTTCAATTTTGGAGAGTTACTGGCTCATATTTACTACAAAGAATATTTACTGAATAGTGTCTGAATAGATCTAGTAGTAGGATACTTTTCAGAGATAATTAACAGTGTTACTTTAGTCAAGAATGGATAGTATCAACAATCTGACTCCCATTATATTATAAATTAATGAAGGAAAACAGACAATAATCTCAGACACAAATTAAACATTTATATCATCTATAACATTGTGAATCTTTAAAGCAATAGAAGCAAAATTTGGGTTTTTGTTCTATAGAATTTATTTTAATTTTAATAAGACAACATAGGATGTGGAACACAGGGATGGTCAGTTGTCAAGTGAAAAGAGACATCAAATGAATACAAACAAGAATAACCCGAAGGTGCCTAGCACAGTCAGACACAGCAAAGGTAACACTTTAAACATTGGGTTTCAAATTCAGAGAACTCTTATCCAGAATTTGAATAAAAAATAACCCATTTTATGCACATTCTGTATGTTTACCCTGCTGTTATCAGCCAAGAACTGCAGATCTGTACAGCTCAATAAACATGAAAATTTTAAAATGAGATTCTGCCTTGGGGATATGATTGACTTTGGGCATTTTATACTTTGTCATTTGACAGGATTACTCATTTTATTGCACATTTTGCTATCTTTAAATAAAATCACACTTCCTAAACCTATTATAAGTCCAAAAATAAATATATCTTCATAAAAGGTCAGTTTTCCTATATATTTCTATGTCAAAGTACAATGTTGGGACTTTCAGTCCATTGTTCTTGTGAGACAACAGATAGGTTTAACGTGCACAACTTCCTCAGCTGGTGCTGCAAGTGAGTTTTCTAAAGGATGTGATTTATTTGCCACATACATCAGGTATCATATGTCTACTTCTTTGAAATTTTTACTCATTTTAGGATAATTGCATATCTAATAAATATGGGAAGACCATTCCATTAAAATTAAAAATCTGCATAAAGAATGAAACAATTTTCAAAATAAGGCAAGACCTTATGCCTTGAACAAATTACCAGACAAGACCTATGCTATTTTATTCAAGATAATAAATAACTTGGTGCCTTCATTAACCTTTATTCTTTTTTATTAGCAGTCTTGGCACCAAGGCTCCAAGCAGAGAGCAGCAGGCTGCCCACAGAATGACATTTCAATGACTGGAAAAGCAATGCACTTTATGACAGAATACACTATCTTGAGTTTTTGTCCTTCACAGCAGGAGGAAGCCTGCCTGGGTCCCTTTATCCTTTTGAAACGATATTGGTGCGTATGTATATATATAGACACATGAATGTGTGAACTTTTCCTGCTCCTTTAGAAAATAATTACTAACATTTCTTATTTAGAAAGCTCAGTGTTCAATGTTTGAATGGATTCAAGATGATCATGAAGCAGATTCAGCCAGAGTTGGAACTTACAATAAAAAACAATATCTGAAACTTGCTGAAATGATGTCTTATATGAAGATACATTAGATGTTTTAATAAGACTTTTTATACTTTTTGCTTTAAAAGTACAAATTATTAATTGCAGAAAGTAGACAGATAATGGAGGAGTAAAAATGTAAAAGAAATCAGCTGTGCAGTATCTAGTACTTAAAAATATCACAGAGCTATATACGGTAACATGTCTGGAATTGTTATACACAGCCACACATGTAAGCATAAACATTGACATGTAAAACATGATGTATAAGTTAAAAAGAATCCATTTATTGTATCAATGCATCTGTTTTAAGGCCTCATAAAATGTATTTGTACTCCGTAAACACTACACAAGTTCACAGTAGAATGGTAGAACACATTAGGAATAAAAAGGAACAGAAAGAAAGCTAGTTGACAGATAGACAAATGAAATATAAATTGATTATAGAGAGTTTAAATAAACTGTATAAAAATAGAGGAAATATATGGCTATTTAGATGATAAATATAGGAGACATTTGTTGATAGAATAAAGATGAATGATAAAAGAACAGGTGATAATTGGATACATGAGAAAAAGATATATAGAGATGCATAGATAACAGATTATTGATAGAAGATAAACAGATAAATGATAGAAAAAGATGATTATTTGATAGACAGAACACACATAGATGGTAGAGTCTGTGTGGCATATGTGAACAGGCATAACTCACTGAGACATTTCCTATGACATAAAACATTCTGGTGTTAATTGAACCTTAGAACCTTAGAGGCTCACCCTTCCTTGTAGTATCTGAAAATAATGTGTTAACCAATAAAGAATTGACTTCAAGTTAGTCTCATGCAGGACAAAAATTTGTTAAAATTTTTAAATAAGAAAGAATTTTCCTAAGGTGACCTCCTTTAACATTTTATTATTTCTTTGGATTTAGAACTCAAACAATGATTCTGCTTCTCCTACCAGATTCTGTGGATTTCTCAATTCAGCATTATGGAGACATTATCTATAACTTCGCAATGAAGTGCTTAAAAAGGCAATATGAAAAGTGAAATATATACACACATACATACACATACCTTACACCTATTATGCTGGAAAATTGCATATCGTATATTTGATTTGACAGATAAATACATATTAAATAAATATATATTAAATATTTTAAAAGATATAAAATTATAATATATGCATTTTCCTTTAATTCCTTTAAGCATACATACTGGAGGCCTTTTCTGTATCAGCTATTGTGGGATATTAGTACACTGTGTCAAAATGTATTGCTGTGATTGGTGTGATAAAAAGCTTCACAGCCAGTAACTAGGCAGGAGGTCTCGGTGTGACTTCTAGGCAGAGAGAAGGTAGGAGGAGGAATCTGGGTGCATGAGAGAGATGTGAAAAGAAACAGAATATGCAGGATGGGAAGTAGGTAACAGAAGGTAGAATAATAGAAATGGGCTAATTTAAGTTATAAGAGCTTGTTGAAAACAAGGGCTTTCATAATTAATAATAAGTCTCTGTATCATTTATTTGACAGCTGACTGGTGGGACAGAAAAACACTTGATACAATAGGGATATTCCTAAACATTAGGAATCCTATGGTTAATATAGTAAATCACACATATTCCTAGAGTTTATTTCTGCAGAAAAGATCAGCATCAAATGGGCAAGTAAATCTATAGTATAGAGAGAAAGTTCAGTGCATTCTGTACATTCAGTACATTCTGTACTGAACTCAGACTTTATTTTGGATTTCCTTCTTGTAAAATCTGTGTTAGTATGTTCAAGGTGGACGAGGTGAGTTATGCAGTAACAAAAATCTGAGTTAGTTAAACAAAAGCTTAAGGTTCATAGTTATTCTGTCTTGGCATCAATCAAGGTGTAGAAATCTAGGCCAGGGCATTTATTCTATCATGGCACCGATTGTCTCTGACAATGAGAGTCTTCATTTGGCAAGGGCCCTTGTCAACGACAGAGGTCATTCACAGCTTATGGTATTTTGTTATCTCATGAGGATAATTGTTCTACTGGGCTATAAGTTTGTCCTTAATAACTGGTTCAGGGTCATGGCTTGGGAGTATTCATCTACCTTCAACATTCATCTGCCATGAATTGAAGAGAATTCCATTGAGGAGACGTTAGTTACTTCTGATTTTATATGCATTGTTTTGAGTATCCTTTTATCATCCCCTTACCAGTGAAGTTAAAGTACAAAGTACTATATATGTTTTGTCAGATCCTATAATGTTGGACCATAGATCTAATTAACTCTTGTGCCCTGAGGTATTCAGTCATAATGAACTGGGAAAACTGTTGTGGAATATTATTTTAAAGTGTGTTGAATATTTTTCTACTGCTTGTATTAAAGGTTCAAAGATGTGTTATATTTGTTTGATTAAATAAAATTAACCTGTGAACAGGAGGCTGAGTCAGCAAATAGCTGACAGGAAGTGATAGGAAGAACCATGGGTAGGTAGGGTTTTAAAGTGGGGGCTAAGCAGAAAGATGCCTGTTTTTGTTGTTTTGTTTTGTTTTTGTGGTTGCTTGTCTGTTTGTTTTAGAAGATGCAAAGGAAGTAAGTTAGCTACTTGCTATTCAGACTCTCTGAGTGAGCAGAATTCCACCTCAACCTTTGAATCATGAGGTCCTTAGAACAATAGAGATCTAGATAAAGTTTCTCTTAGTGGGTGCTGAAAGTGTCAGTGCCTGAGGGAACAGAAGTCCACCACTGCTGATAATGGTGGAGTTGCAGTCTCTGATTAGGAAAGCACTTGCTTAAAGGGCAGCCACTGTAAATAGTAATAATGAAAAAAACAACATTTGGTACTTGACGCATGGTAAAGAAAACAGGAAAGGAGTCACACCAGCCAGCTCAGCTGCATCTGCCATCGAGGCCTCTCCACACTAGCAATTGGCTGTCACTTGTCCAGAAAAGTCGAAAGATTTGTTGAGAGACTTGGGAAATCTTTTAGGAGAGTAGACAAGAATTAAATAATATTGAAAAGAAAAATTTCCCATATTAAAAATGGGAAGCAATATTATGATGGAGGGAATTAGGTCTCTTTATGATTTCACAAAGGATGGTTTAAAAAAGGAAAAATTAAATGAGGGTATAATTAACTTAGCTGTGATTTACATAATGTCAATTATCCTCATTATTGGTTTGGTAAGTCTTGTTTTATCCAAAAAAAGTTGGTTGCTATGAGTGCCAAATATAAGAATCTGACTGATAAGATATGAGCCTTAGAAAGGCTTGCTGGTGAAAATAAGAAAAATACTCAGATATTAACAGAAGAATTTAGAGCAAAAAAGAAATATTCTCAGATACAGACGGAATAATTTAAAGCAGAATTTACTACACCAACACATTGTGAAACTGGAGAGGAATGGCCTAAGGTTATTAGAACACTAACTTCAATATATCCAGTCACTGTTGAACAACAACCACCAGGTGATTTATATCCCCAAGGCTATGTACAAGTTAATTAGAATCCTATAGATATATTAGACTTAAAGAGATTTAAAGAAGCAGTAGTTTCATATGGTATGCATTCATCCTTTGTTAGACAGATGTTAAATTCATAGGCAAGTAGGAAGAGAATTATTTCACAAAACTGGAAGGATTTAGTTTCATCAGTATTAGAAGTTGGTCCTCAATTACAATGAAGAGCCTGGTAATGAGAGGAAGCCAGGGCCCTGGAACAAGTAGGTAAGGTTAGAAGTCATGAGATTTCCCAAATTCAAATTCTTGGTGAGGGTCAGTATTGAGATTTGCAAAGACAGTGAATGTTGGAAGATGACACCCTGATTCTATGTCATATAATGGGTTAGAATGCATGGGGCAAGGTTAAAGAACAAGGAAAGAGGACTGAGTCATTTACTAAACTTGTACAAGGCCCAAAAGAAGCCATCACTTGTTTTTTTTTTTTTTTGTTTTGTTTTTTTTTACAAAGATTGACCTCAGCTATAAATAAAATGATATCAGATCCCCATGCAAACAAATATTAATTGAATCTTTGAACTTTGAAAATGTTAATTCAGAATGCAAAATGATGACTAAGTTTTTAAAGGTAAGTTCAGCACACATAGAAAAATGGATCAAAAATACAGTTGATATTGGTCAGCAAACTTAAAATGATGATTCTTGGATAGGAGAACTGCTTCCTAAAAATATGAAGAAAATCAAAATGTTAGGTTTTATTTTTAAGTATAAAAGGTCATCAGAAAAGGCAGTTTAGGCAAGGTACTCCTAGAAACAATTTTTTATTTTAGAAATAATTCAGACAGATGGCCCCAGCCTTCTGGAGTATGCAGAATCAGAATGTGTGGCAAAGGCCTGCATTGAAATAATGAATGTAAATCAACAATGGACAGGCAGGATAACCCTTTGCCACCAAAAATGCCCTGTGGAGCCTCTTGCAGGCCCCAATATCAAATGTAGTTCAGTCATTGCCTGCCAGCATTGAGGAAAATCCTCCACAAAATAATTAAGTGATTTAAGGCCTATTGTTAAACAAACAAACAAAAACCATTCTGGTCTGGATGCTAGAACAGCTTTACAAGATAAAATAAAATACTCAGGAGAAACCTTAAAACAAATATTTTTGCAAACTTCTATAAGGTATCAAAGACCAAAGTTAAAAATATGACTAAATGGCATAGAAATTAAGGGGTTGGTAGGCACAGGTGCAGATGTAACAATAATTGCAGCAAAATCCTGGCATCCCAGTTGGCCTCTTCAGGAAATAAATGTTCATCTTTCAGGAAGTGGAAGTTTGTCTCAAGAAAAACAGCGTGTAAAATGGATTGAATATATAGGGCCAGAAGGACAGAGAGGAAAAGTAAAGTCATATGTGGCTAATACAGCAATGAATTTATGGGGATGTAAATTGTTACAGCAATGGAACACCCAGATTAACATCCCCAAAATCTCAGAAACAAACTATAAAATAAGAAATGCTTCTGAGAGAAATGTCAGAAGATACTATCAAGGACAATCACAGACCATTCAAGCTGTACATAAGCAAGGCACCACAGCTGTTGGTATTTCACAGGTACCAACAGCCCTACCTTTAAAAAATGGCCAACTGACAACCCTGTTTGGGTGGAACAATGACCTTTAAAATCAGACAAATTACAGATGGTACAGTAGTATTTAAATGCTCAGCATATTGATGAATCAAACAGTTCTTAGAATTCTCCTTTATTTGTTATTAAAAAGAAATCTGAAAAATTGGGAATGGCAACAGATATAAGAGCTATAAAACTGATTGATCCAATGGGCTCTTTACAGTCTGGAATTCCCAGGCCTCCTCTATTACTTAAAGAATGGCCTATTATAGTTAATGATTTAAAAGACTTTCTTCATTGTAACTTTGCAAGAAAACGATAGAGAAAAATTTGCCCTCATAGTGCTTACTTATAATAATTCTCCACCTGTTGAGAGATATCAGTGGGAGGTTCTTCTACAAGGGGTATTAAACAGCATCACCCTGTGTCAATATTTTATATAACAGCCACTGGAAATGATTTGTGTACAGATTCCTAAATCTATAATTTACCATTATATGGACAATATCTTACTAGGTGATTCAAATGTACATACTTTAGAGAAAATATCTGAAGAAGTAAAGAAAATTTTGCCTTGCTGTGGATTACAAATTGGTCCTGAAAAAAATGCCAAGAGGAGATTACAATAATTATTTAGGATATAAAATATCTTTTCAGAAAACTCAGCCACAGAAAGTACAAATCAGGAAATATCAATTACAAACACTTAATGACTTCCAAAATTGCTGGGAGATAGTAACTGGCTATAGCCTAAAATTGGGATAACAACTCAAGAATTAAGTAATTTATTTTAAACCATACAAAGAGATATGGATTTAGTAGTCCAAGAAAATTTCAGAAGAGACGGAGAGAAAATTGGCTCTGTTAGAACAGAAATTATAGGATGTACATGTGGATCACTGGGATCCAAAGCATGATTATATTTTAGTTATTTTGCCTTCTAATCATTCTCTCACAGGAATTCTGATGCAAAGAGAGGATAGTATCTTAGAATGGATATTTTTATCATACAAACAGAGTAAAAAAAAGTTAATGTATGTAGACATATGTAAAAAAAAATCTGGATTCATTCTTAAAAGAAAATTGAGACTTTGTCAGTTAACAAGAATGGAACCAGCAGAAATTGTGGTACCTTTTTACTAATGCTTAAATTTCTTCACTATGGGCAGAAAATCAACATTGGTAAAGAGCTTGCAGTACTGTTTTTGGGAGAGATAAGTAACAAATATCCCAAAAGAAAGAGAGTTTCTTTTATAAAAAGAACTAATTGGATTTTGACCTCATATAGTAAAAGGTAGCTCAATTTCTGGAGCTTCTACATTCTATATGGATGCAAATAAATCAGAAAGGCAGGTTATAAGTCAGGAAAAATTAGTAAAGTATTTCAAAGTCCTTATGACTCAGTTCAAAAATCTGAATGATATACTATTCTTATGTTATTATTGATTTTTCAGAACTTCTTAATACAATTACTAACTCTCAATATGCTGAAAGAGTTGTTTTACATATTGAAACTGCTGAACTTATTCCAGAGGATTCATAATTAACTTTACTATTCATTCAACTACAATAAACAATCAGAAATAGAAATCGTTCCTTGTATATAACACATGTCAGATCCCATGCAGGTCTACCAGGGCCTCTGGTACAATGAAATTGATCAGCTATTGATATAAATTGTGCTAGAAGCTTCAGAATTTCATAAGAAACACCAAGTTAACAGCAAAGGCTTGAAGAAAGATTTTTCTATCACTTGGCAACAAGCCAAAGAATTCATAAGGAAATGTCTTACTTATTCTTTGTATAATCAAACTCCATTATCTTCAGGAAGTAACCCAAAAGCTACTCAAAGAAATGAAATTTAGTGAGTGAACACTTTGCAGAGTTTGGAAAATTAAAATATGTGCACCATATGATAGATACATATTCAGGATTTCAATGGTCACCTGCTTTAAGTTCAGAAAAGGCTGATTCCATAATTACACATTTCTTAGAAGTTATGACCATCTTTTCTTGATAGGTGTCTTTTTTTTTTAACCAAACTTAGAGAAACAGGAACCTATTGCTTAGTCATAGTAGAGAGATGATCTTTAGTTCTTGGATACACAGACTCCTGGAGTTTACTGATAAAGTAGGATTCATTAATAAATACGATTTTAATTTTAAAAGAAAAAGAAAATAACAGGCTTTGCCAATGGTACCAAGATGTATATCTAGGAACTTGAGTATTTATGATTTCTTAGTTTAATAAAAAAAATAAATGGCTAGCGGCGGCCTGACGGGCCTCAGACGGTAGGAATCTGCAGTTTCTAGCTGTTGGCGGCTTGGGCGGGACCCACGCGGTGCGGTGCAAGATGGCGGATGCAGAAGTAATTACTTTCCCAAAGAAGCATAAGAAGAAAAAAGACCGGAAGCCATTACAAGAAGAAGATGTAGCTGAAATACAACATGCTGAAGAATTTCTTATCAAACCAGAATCCAAAGTGGCTCAATTGGACACTTCTCAGTGGCCCTTGTTACTAAAGAATTTTGATAAGCTAAATGTAAGGACAACACACTATACACCTATTCCTTGTGGTTCAAATCCTTTGAAGAGGGAGATTGGGGACTATATCAGGACAGGTTTCATTAATCTTGACAAGCCCTCTAACCCCTCTTCCCATGAGGTGGTAGCCTGGATCCGACGAATACTTCGGGTAGAGAAGACAGGCCACAGTGGCACACTAGATCCCAAAGTGACTGGTTGTTTAATTGTGTGCATTGAACGAGCTACTCGTTTGGTGAAATCACAACAGAGTGCAGGCAAAGAGTATGTGGGAATTGTTCGGCTGCACAATGCTATTGAAGGGGGTACTCAGCTTTCTAGGGCCCTAGAAACTCTGACAGGTGCCCTGTTTCAGCGACCCCCACTTATTGCTGCAGTAAAGAGGCAGCTTCGAGTGAGGACTATCTACGAGAGCAAAATGATAGAATATGATCCTGAAAGACGATTAGGAATCTTTTGGGTGAGCTGTGAAGCTGGCACCTACATTCGGACACTATGTGTACACCTTGGCTTGCTACTGGGAGTTGGTGGTCAGATGCAGGAACTTCGGAGGGTGCGTTCTGGAGTCATGAGTGAAAAGGACCACATGGTGACAATGCATGATGTACTCGATGCTCAGTGGCTGTATGATAACCATAAGGATGAGAGTTACTTGCGGCGTGTTGTTTACCCTTTGGAAAAGCTGTTGACATCTCATAAACGTCTGGTTATGAAAGATAGTGCAGTGAATGCAATCTGCTATGGGGCCAAGATCATGCTTCCTGGTGTTCTCCGATATGAGGATGGCATTGAGGTCAACCAGGAGATTGTGGTCATTACCACCAAGGGGGAAGCTATCTGCATGGCTATTGCATTGATGACTACAGCAGTGATATCTACCTGTGACCATGGTATAGTAGCCAAGATAAAGAGGGCAA
The DNA here is from genome assembly GCF_049852395.1 of Peromyscus maniculatus bairdii. NCBI lineage: Eukaryota > Metazoa > Chordata > Mammalia > Rodentia > Cricetidae > Peromyscus > Peromyscus maniculatus. The sequence goes on along the minus strand of NC_134857.1, from coordinate 17,118,144 downwards.
GTCAGAAGAAGATGATGATCAAGCAAGGCCTTTTGGACAAGCATGGCAAACCTACAGACAACACCCCTGCCACCTGGAAACAGGACTACATTGACTGTACTGATTCTGGCAAGAAAGCACTGGTTGCTGAAGCAGTACAAGCCCCTCAGTTAGCTGGTGAAACAGTTAAAGTCATAAAAAGGAAGCGGGAAAGTGAGAGTGAAAGTGATGAGACCTCTCCAGTTGTTCCTCAGTTGATGAAAAAGGAAAAGAAGAAGAATAAGAAGAATAAGAAGCCTAAAACCGTGCTAGAAAGTGGGGGCGAGGCTGGAGATGGGGACAGTGACATCATGAAAAAGAAAAAGAAGAAGAAAGTAAAAGTGGTGGAAAAGATGTCTGAATAGTAAAAGCCACTTGAAGCATTGTGTCCAGCTAGGAGGAGAAATGAAAACCTTATTGAAAAACATTTTGTTGAGGAGTAGAACAGAGGTCCCAAACAGAGTATAGAGTTCTGGTACACTTTAGCCTACACTTGTGACCTCAGTGGTTAGGTTGTGGCCATTTCATTCTATCCTGTCCTGTCCTGTTTTAAGGATATGAGAGATGAAAAGCAGTTTTTGCCACTGACCCCTCTGCTTGCTTGAGTGGGGGAGCATACCTTCAGACATGGCACTGCCTAGTAACTGTCTGCAGCTGTTTACTAATGGCCATTTTAAACAATGCCATAGATAGTTCTCTCCTAGTTTGTTTTTTTTTTAATGTTTGTAAAATTTAAATCTGCTAAATAAAATGGTATAGAACCTTCAAAAAAAATAAAAATAAAATAAATGGTTGTAGTGCAGATGGGAAAATGTTATTTGGGAGGTGGATATTTAAATCTGTGCTACTTTTTATACATAGCAGGATGTAGGCACATTGTGTTCCTATAAATGCTGTGGGATGTTCTCTATGCTGTGAATGTGTTGCTCTGATCGGTTAATAAATAAAGTGCTGATTGACCAGTAGCCAGGCAGGAAATATAGGAAGGACAAGGAGAGAGGAGAATTCTGGGAAGAGGAAGGCTGAGAGAGAGAGACACTGCCAGCTGCCATGATGAGAAGCAGATGTTAAGATACCGGCAAGCCATGAGCCACGTGGCAACTTATAGATGAATAGAAATGGGTCAATTTCTTAGTAAAAATGTCAATTTTACCAAAAGCAATCTACAGATTCAATGCAATCCCCATCAAAATACCAACAAAATTCTTCACAGACCTGGAAAGAATAATACTCAACTTCATAGGGAAAAACAAAAAAACCCAGGATAGGCAAAAGAATCCTGTACAATAAAACAACCTCTGCAGGCATCACAATCCCTGACTTCAACCTCTACTATAGAGCTACAGTAATAAAAACAGCTAGGTACTGGCATAAAAACCAAAATGTGGACCAATAGAATCGAATTGAAGACCGCGATATTAATCCGCACAGCTATGAACATATAATTTTTGACAAAAAAGCCAAAAGTGTACAATGGAAAAAAGAAAGTATCTTCAACAAATGGTGCTGGCATAACTGGATGTCAACATGTAGAAGGCTGCAAAAAGATCCATATCTGTCACCATGCACAAAACTGAAGTCCAAGTGGATCAAGGACCTCAACATAAATTCAGCTACTCTGATTCTGCTAGAAGAGAAAGTAGGAAGTAGTCTTGAATGCATTGGCATAGATCACTTCCTAAATATAACACCAGTAGCTCAGACACTGAAAGAAACAATCAATCAGTGGGACCTCTTGAAACTGAGAAGCTTTTGTAGAGCAAAGGATATAGTCAACAAGGCAAAGCGACAGCCTCCAGAATGGGAAAAGGTCTTCACCAACCCCACATCTGACAGAGGACTCATATCCACAATATATAAGGAACTCAAGAAATTAGACATTAAAATGCCCAACAGTCCAATTAAGAAATGGGCTATAGAACTAAACAGAGACTTCTCAACAGAGGAAACTCAAATGGCTGAAAGACATCCCTAATTATCAGAGAAATGCAAATCAAAACAACTGTGAGATACCACCTTATACCTTGTCAGAACGGCTAAGATCAAAAACACTGAAGACACCTTATGCTGGAGAGGATGTAGAGCTAGGGGAACTCTCCTCCACTGCTGGTGGAATGCAAGCTTGTACAACCACTTTGGAAATCAATATGGCTCTTTCTTAGAAAATTGGGAATCAATCTCCCCCAAGATCCAGCTATACCACTCTTGGGCATATACCCAAGGAATGCTCAATCATACCACAAGAGCACTCTCTCAACTGTGTTCATACCAGCATTGTTTGTAATAGCCAGAATCTGGAAACAACCTAGATGCCCTTCAACTGAAGAATGGATAAAGAAAATGTGGTACATATACACAATGGAATACTACTCAGCAGAGAAAAACAATGACATCATAAGGTTTGCAGGCAAATGGATTGATCTAGAAAAAAATCATCCTGAGTGAGGTAATCCAGACTCAGAAAGACAAACATGGTATGTACTCACTCATAGGAGGATACTAGATGTGGAACAAGGATGACTGAACTGCTACTCACATCACCAGGGAGGCTACCTGGAAAACAGGACCCCAAGAAAGACATGGGAATTGCCCAATGATGGAGAAATGGATGAGATCTTCATGAACAGCCTGGACATGAGTGGGGGTAACGAATGGCGAGGGTCAAGGGAAAGAGAGCTTGGGGGAGCGGGAGATTCTACCTGGATCAAGAACAGATTGGGAGAACAGGGAATAGGAGACCATGGTAAAAGAAGACCACATGAGAATAAGAAGAAGCAAAGTGCTAGAGAGGCCCACAGAAATCCACAAAGATACCCCCACAAAAGACTGCTGGCAATGGTCAAGAGACAGCTGGAACTGACCTACTCTGGTGATGGGATGGCCAGTCACCCTAAATGTCGTGCTAGAAACCCCATCCAGTGACTGAGGGATCTGGATGCAGAGATCCACAGCTAGGTCCCGGGTGGAGCTTCGGGAGTTCAATTAGAGAGAAAGAGGAGGATTTATATGAGTGAGAATTATTGAGACCAAGGTTGGATAAAGCACAGGGACAAATAGCTAAACGAATGGAAACACATGAACTATGAACCTAAGGCTGAGGGGCCCCCAACTGGATCAGGCCCTCTGAGTGGGTGATACAGTTGATTGGCTTGATGTGTTTGGGAGGCATCCAGGCAGTGGGACCAGGTCCTGTGCTCAGTGCATGAGTTGGCTGTTTGAAACCTGGAGCTTATGCAGGGTCGCTTGGCTTGGCCTGGGAGGAGGGGACTGGACCTGCCTGGACTGAGTCTACCAGGTTGATCGCAGTCCTCAGGGGAGGCTTTGCCCTGGAGGAGGTGGGAATGGGGGGTGTGTTGAGGGGATAGGGGAAGGGGGCAGTAGTGATAGAACAAGGAAATCTGTGGCTGATATATAGAACTGAATTGTATTGGAAAATAAAATAAAAAAATTACAAAAAGAAATGGGTAAATTTAAAATATAAGAACAGATTGCAAGAAGCCTGCCACGGCCATACAGTTTATAAATTAAAAAAAAAAAGTTATGAACATCATGCGATACCTGTACAAACTAAGATTGATAATGCTCCAGCATATGTGCCTAATAAAATAAAACAGCTTTTTTGCATATTATAGCATAAAGTATATTACAGGTATACCACACAAAACTTATAGAAAGGTCTAATCAAACTTTAAAAGGAATGTATAATAAACAAAAAGAAGTAATAAGGATACCCTGAGATAGATTACACAATTTTTTATTAACTTTAAATTTCTTAAATGCTAATGAAAAAGGAACAATAGCTGCAGAGAGACATTGGATAATATAAAAACTGATGAATTAGCTGGGCAGTGGTGGGACACGCCTTTAATGCCAGCACTCGGGAGGCAGAGCCAGACGGATCTCTGTGAGTTCAAGGCCAGCCTGGGCTACCAAGTGAGTTCCAGGAAAGGCGCAAAGCTACACAGAGAAATCCTGTCTCGAAAAACCAAAAAAAAAAAAAGAAAAAAAAGAAAAGAAAAAAAACCTGATGAATTAACCTATATATTTTAAATATGAATTAAACTCAAAATGGAAACTAGGATATGTGTTATGTTGGGGAGAGGTTTTGCTTTTGTTTGTGTAGGAGAAGAAAAACTATGGATATTCTCAAGATAGATAAAATATAGATTTGAACAGGAGTCTGTGTATCCAAAAACTAAAGATCATCTCTCTACTATGACTAAGCAATCGGTTCCTGTTTCTCTAAGTTTGGTTAAAAAAAAAAAAGACACCTATCAAAAAAAGATGGTCATAACTTCTAACAAATGTGTAATTATAGAATCAGCCTTTTCTGAACTTAAAACAGTTGGCCATTGAAATCCTGAATATGTATCTATCATATGGTGCACATATTTTAATTTTCCAAACTCTGCAAAGTGAAACACATTCATTCACTAAATTTCATTTCTTTGAGTACCTTTTGGGTTACTTCCTAAAGATAATGGAGTTTGATTATACAAAGAATAAGTAAGACATTTCTTTATGAATTCTTTGGCTTGTTGCCAAGTGATAGAAAAATCTTTCTTCAAGCCTTTGACGGGGAGAGGAGATACTGAAGAGTCAAATTGGCCTAATGGGTTAGTATATTTCCAACAGGATAAAATTTCATAAGTCTTCCTAAAATATTTATTTTTCTTGTCCTTTACAACGATAAAAGGCAAATGGTCTTTGTGTAGTCACAATTTAACTAAAATTTATAGCTGGCTTTTGGTTGGATCATGTCTCTCTCCTCTACACCCAAGCAGGTTTGTTAAATGAAATCTCAAAATCTCTGTCTCATGTCAAAAGAGCCACCTGCTGTGGTACAGAAGAAAACCAGAATTTAGGGACTTTTCAATTGCCCATAATTTTATAATCCTTTATTTTATTTTAACTCTTTAAAACTTTTCATAGACATAAATATTAGCTCTAAATTTAGAATACTATTCTGTATATGACATTTAAAATGTTTAAGTTGTCAGCAGTGAACCATAACCATTCGTAACAGTGACCTTTGACTTCTCTAATAGAAGATGGGGCCCCACAATGATGATTCTATAGGGATTGTGGTATTGCCATTCAAGGGAGAAGAACAACCCAAAGATCAGCATCAGACTACAAACTGCCCAAGACAACTCTAAAGTTGCTTACTGAGAGGGTCCAGCCTCATAGGATACTTTAGCCAAGATTTCAGATAAGCTCTGCGCTTTCCTATTACACAGAGGCTGGACAATAAATGTTGCAGTTGGTTTTCTCAGTACTTGGCAAACATTTCAGATTTTTCAGGGTATTATTGCCCCCAGACAACAGGAAGTAATTTTGGGGACATGATGCCTACATTCCTAAGAAGTGAGGACAATGGTGTTAGGCCATTTGGTCAGTTATGAATGCTTATCATCATTTGGAGGTTCTTTATTAATTGCTACTGATATTGGAAGTGGAGGAAATTATACAAATGATATTACATTTAAGGATCTCTTTCACAAAAAAAAAGAAAAAGAAAGATGGGGGATATAGGAATGATAAAATAGAAGGGTACATTATTGAATCTACTTTAAATAATATGATAGATTATTAAATCTACAATAAACTAAGAGATAAATATTGATCTCAAATATTTTGTATTTGTAAGGTCTTTTTATATTGACACAACTTTAAGGTATTTTTTGTTACAATAAGAATATGTTTCTATTTTTCTTTAAAGGATTTTTGTATGTTGATACAATTTAAGGTTATTTTTTGTTACAAAATATTGTATATATGTTCCTACTCTTGTTTAAGGTATTGTACCCATTAAGTTCATTTTAAAATGTAAGGTGAAATTGTAGTATTTGAAAGCTATTACTATAAACTATTTAGGATAATCAAGAAACATAGGTTAGTAGCTAGTCATGTATAACAATCAAATTTGTAGATATGTTAGGTATGCTTTCAGGATCATATAGAGATATATTTTAGATAGATAGTCTTCAAATACTTCAAAGGCTTATAGAATATGGCATTTAAAATGTTTTGTTAATTAAAGTTTTTCATGACAATGAGATACCTCTGCTCCTAGCAGCCCCAATTTACTTCAGAGAAGATGATGGGCATTGAAGAAACTCCTTATCGAATTTGCTTTCATTGTGGCAAGGTTAGCCACTGGGCAAAGAACTGCTCTTGCCTTTGACTGCTAACAATGTGCTATGCATACTGGACATACAGGACACACAGGGAAAGACTGTTCAACTTTGTCAAAGCAAAGCTGGACAATCCTTCAAAATTAATGCTTCACATAAGATTCTACAAGACATTCTGCAGGACACAGAGGGAAGCAACTGATGAACTATGCCAATACAAAGCAGGAGAGCCCTTCAAATTTCCTGCTTCACTGAACAGTCTGCCTGATACTCTAGGCCTGTAGTCTGAAGGTGGATGCCCCAGAGGAACTTTGGGTGACTGTCCAGGCAGTCAGATGTCAATGTCATTTATAGAGTTTTGGAAATTGTTTGCAATGCACTTTATATTTATTCCAATAATATTATATCCTTCTGGGGCCTTTGATGGAGTTGAAGACTAGATAGTTATAATTTCAGTTTTTCCTAGGTATGATAGAAAGTAAATTAGCTATAAAATTTTGGATTCACTAAGATGGATTGATGGTAGAGTGCTTTCTTTAAATTTGCCAGAACAAATGAACTAGAATTCATTACATTGTGAATGTAATCCTTACTTGACAATTGTTCTTATTGTTTACACTCTTACTATGTTAAAGTTAAAACCTTTCATTTTTGTTTAGACAAAGGAGAAAAAGCTGTGGATATTATTTTAAAGTGTGTTGCACTTTTTCCTACTACTTTTGTTAACAATGCAAAGATGTATTATATTTGTTTGATTAAATAAAATTAACCTGCAAGTGTGGTTGATATATTATGTACCCCAATAAACTTATCTGGGGGTCAGAGAACAGAACAGCCACTATATTAAACATAAAGGTTAGGCAGTGGTAGCACACACCTTTAATCCCAGCATTTTGGAGACAGAGATCCATTTGGATCTCTGTGAGTTTAAGCCACACTGGAAACAGCCAGTCATGGTGACACATACCTTAAGCCCAAGAAGTGACGTCAGGAAGCAGAAACGTATATAAGGTGTGAGGACCAGCAACTAGAGGCGTTTTAGGCCTTTTAAGCTTTGAGGCTTTTAGAAGCAGTTCAGCAGAGATCCATTCGAGTGAGGACTCAGAAGCTTTCAGGCTGAGGTTCATGGAAACAGGATTGGATTAAGAGTTGTCTAGGTGAGGTTAGCTGTGGCTTGTTCTGCTTCTCTGATCTTTCAGAATTTATCCCAATACCTGACTCGAGTTTTTTATTTATTAAGACCATTTAGAAATTCGTCTACATGCAAGCAGAAGGCTGAGTCAGCAAGTAGGGAAGAACCATGGGTAGCTAGGTTTCTTAAGTGGAGGCTGAGCAGAAGATTGGCCCGTGTTTTTGAAAGACACAAGCAAAGGGAGAAGGTTAGCTACTTGCTATTCAGCCTCTCAAAGTGGGCAGAATTCCACCTCAACCTTTGAATTGTGAGTTCTTTAGAAGGATAGATATCTAGATGAAGTTTCCCTTTGTAGCTTTTAAAGAGTGCCTGAGGGAACAGAATTCCAGCCAGCTGTAGCCTTTGCAGCAGAACCACTGCTGGTAACAGTGGATTTACAGTCTCTGATTAGGACAGCAGCTGCTTACAGGGCAGCCACTGTAAATAATAAAGAACAAACACAACAGAAAACTTGCTTATTAGCGAGTTCCAGGAAAGGCACAAAGCTACACAGTGAAACCCTGTCTTGAAAAACCAAAAAAAAAAAAAAAAAAAAAAAAGACTTGCTTGCTTATTTATTAAATTTGATATTTTGAGAACAGGGAATTTTATGGCAAATCTTCTATGGCGATGTCCTTTTAAAAACAGGATCTTGGACTCAGTGGAGAGACTTCTTTTAAAATTGAGGAAATTAATAAGACTGATAAAGAGAAAGGAAAACATGCCACAGATTTTCTAGTTACTGATTCCAGATTTACAAGTTCTGTTACCTCAGAGAACCACTGTAGAGAAATTGAATGAAATATTGATGGTGGGGTGGGTGCTCTGGCTAAAAGACATTTTGGATGGCCAAGAGGAAAGTGGGACCACCTTACAGACTTAACATACTCTAGAAGTATTCAAACAGCAAAAAGACAGGAGAGTTTTCATTCAATCTTGGTCTAGTAAACACTACCCCACCTATGACATGACTAAGTGAAGTGTTAGTTGGCTCGGTATATGGGAGCCCATGACAAGGGAATATGGTTGATCTGAATTTAAGCTTAATTTGGTAAATAAAAACCAATAGTTATATGTATTTGGATCTGAAATATAGTGTGTATTTTCAAAATGGAGATCTAAAGGTAATTGTGGGCTCCTTATGAAACTAAAGTAAAACTCTCATAAGGGTTCTCAAAACAGCAAATGAAAAAGAAATGAGATATAGATAAACCTAATAAAATGTAGACAAGAAAAAAAGTAATGCTATGAAAAACATATAAATTATAGTTGTTTTTAGAAGGTGCAGTTCAACAGCTATAATAGCGTACAAACTAGGTGATGTTGAAACAGCTTAAGTTTTCATGAAGACTGCAGGACTTGATTCCATTTTCATCCTTTCATTCAATCTACACATGTATGTTAAAGTTTCAAGGCTAACATTAAAAAATATTTTATGTGAGCACAAAATACAAAATGAAGCAGAGGAAAAGCTAGACAGGGATAGCACCGGGAACTGGCCACAAGCAGAAGTTAGCAACAATAAATCAAATGTGCTAGTGTATGTTTAGACTGAATTTGAAATGATCCAACATTTAGTTATAAAGGCTGACAAGAGTGAAGAGTAAAAATTTTGGGAAAGCAAATGACAAGAAATCTTGGTCATCAGCTCTATTTGGGACATAGAGTCTCTCTGGGTGGCTGAAGGAGGGTGATGGAAGAAATGGGATGGCTAGAAGAATTCCCAGAAGTAGGCCTCTGTGTGAGTGAGCAAAGAGCAGGATAGGATAGTTGATATTTGTGGGCTAGTATGAAATGCCATGGGGAAGTGTCTGATATATATGTCTCAAAGAAAGATTTTCTGTGGGATATTCCAATATTACAACATTTGTATAACTTGAGAATAAACAGTATCTTATTAACTGCAATTAATTTCTGCTGACTTCCCCAAATTAATCCCTCCAATTCCATAATTCCCCTTTAACTGAGAAAGAAAATAGTAGGAAAGGCTAGTGGAGGCAATGTGCGCAGGAGCAACTAATGCTAAATGCCTTTAAAAAAACAATCTGGAAACTTAATACTATAGAAACTTTCTAGAATATATACATTGAAACACACAAAAACAGTTTAAATGGAGGTACAGTACATTGAGAGACAATACTTCAACCCATTTTAGCAAATAAAAACTTCAGTACAGAAATAGGTCACAGCTTTGAGGGTTTTGACCAATCACATTGTGTAAACATTAAATATTTTTACAATCAAGATATAAATGAGGTTAGAGTAGTCTCATAAATGTGAAATTAATCATATTAAAATTGGAATATAGTAAACCATTGTGAATGCAAGAATAACTTCAGTTTTAATATATCCATCCTATATTGGGGTCCAAGTACTATAAAAGATTCTCCTTTGAAAGTTTTCCTACCATGTTCATTTTAGGCTTGTTTTGGACTAGAGATATTAAGGTTTCAAAGTATTTATATGAATAATGTTAATGAAAATGTATTGTAATAGTCTCTGAATATTTATATACTGTTTCTGTGAGTTTTTCTCATGGCAGGTTTTGCTGACTAACATACCATATTATTTGCTATTTAAATTATTTTAATGTAATTAATTTGTATTATTTTTTGTTGTGCTGGAAATAGTTTGTCAGTGTCAAATCCATGCTAAGCAAACGTTCAAAAATGAATATACACTCCCAACCCTTCTTTATATTTAAAACTATAAAACTATATATATTGATGCATTTAGGAAAATGTTATGAGGGAGAATTCTAAATGCATTCACCCTGGCTGTTCATACACCCACTTCAACCACAGGATGTTCCCATCAGAGTAAGCGATCAGTGAACATTTCTAAGTGAATGAACAAATGAATAAATGATTAGTGACAGGAGTGTTAGGTGGGCTTGATTCGATATTTACTGGTACCAAATTCTTTGTTATGGACAAACAACAATACAATTTGTGTAGTAAGGAGGAATCTGTCTTTTCACTCATAATATCATAAATCATAACACTATATCAAGAAGAAAGGAATTGAAGAATTGCAAACCATATTGTCAAAATGACACCAAGAAATCATCATCATCAAGAAGAAGAAGAAAATGGATAAAAAGAATTCCATATGTTAATAGTATAAAGAAGAAAATGTATACATTGTCATATCAGTATAAGGTGTATAATTGTATGATTTAAGATTATCAACATGATCCCAAATAGTACAGTACATCTATTAGCTTTGTATTAAGTGAAAATAAGTTTAATAAACATGTGTGTCTCTTCCATATGAGAATTAATCTATTATATGCCTACTTCACCTTTTCTTAACAATATGTTTTCATAAATAGGAATAAGTAATTCTCAATTCCTCAGATCAACATGATCAGTAATCTTGCCTCTAGCATTAATTAATTGGTGGCTTGTAAAGTTGAGTGTCACAATTTCATTTATGTAAATATTCTGTCATAGTTACTGTAGATTACAGATGAACTTTGGATAGCTTAGTTACAAGAACAAAATGGAGATATATTTTAATTAACACATTTAAGGCTACCTATATGTTAGAAAAAAGATAAAAATAATCTAAAGGTCATTCTATATTTGGTATTCATTTTGAATTAAGGATTTTGGAAAACATATTGCTATGTGTCAAAGTTTAGAAAGGTTTTCTTGTTAAAGTTATTAATTCTGACAAAGTGCTATACAGTTTTAAAGTAATTAAATTTATTTTATGTTCATTTATAAACATAAAATAATCTCATCTGTTATGATGATGTTCGCTGTTCCTTTCTCCAACATATAAAATGGTGCTATTAGGCTTATTCGTCTATCAAGTAACTTATCCTAATAAAAATAAACATTTGTTTAGTGTTTACCACAGACCAGGCACTTTGTGTCTGTTTTGTTCATTCTGGGGCTGCATTAAGTCATTTGATTTTAGAAGCAACAGAATGCAATACTTACTTTTAATATTGTTTTCATTTAACAGGTTAAAAACAAAAAGAAAACAAACAAACAAACAAAAAAAAACACATGCTCTTACTTGACCCCTGAGCAGTGGATCCAGGACTAAACCAAAGCATGTAGGCTCCATGGCACCAACTATAAATAAACACTTTCAAAACAGTGTTACTATAACTGAAGTAGCAACAGCAATTCTTGCTTACCTGAGAAGCACTGTCAGATGTATTACATAGGTCATTACTGCCTCTCCATTCGTATTTATAATGCTTACTACTTAAATTCCATTGACCACTGATTTTCAAGATTGAAAATTCACTATTTATACCAATATCATACTTTCATGCTACTGTTAAGTTTACAGTAAGTCTTGAAGATCAGAATATTGGAAATTTAATTGCATTTATTTGTAACTTATTTTTTTCCATTATGATGTAAATAATTTTCTGAACATTCATTAATAGCATCATATATACAATTTTCTCAAAAAATGGTGCCGATCAAACTGAGTTGCTACATGTGCTAGTATGAAAACAAATCTTTATTTATCATTCTGCATACACTCAACTTCAAATGGACCAAGGACCTCAACATGAGACCTATATCCTGAATCTGAAAGAGGAGAAAATAGAGCATAAGATTGCACATACTGGCACAGAAAAGGAGTTTTTGAACAGGACCATGACTGCGCCAGCATTAAGACCAGCAATTGATAAATGTGATGTGTATTTGAATCTTTGGGGATGAGACAGGAGGATTGGACTTGGAGGAATGGAGGGAGAGGTGAAGATTTGCAGTTAGCCTGCCTGTTTTTCAATTAAAGTGCATTTTGTCATTTCTAATTGAGATCAGACCTGCAATTAGTGTTTTCTCAGTACCACAGCAAGATACTTAACTGATCTTGGAGCCCCTTACCACAGCCCAGAAGATAGGATAGACAAAAATTTCTTGGCACATAACCATTCATTCGTCTGTTTTCCCTGATCACATTTGTGTTATAATGGCAGAGTAAGATAGTTGTAAATGCAGACCTTCTGGCCGTAAAATCTGGCCCTTAGGCAGGGGTTGGGGTTGTGGGGGTGTCCAGTTGCTTTCTTAGTAATGAAAATGTGTGTTAGAGAGTTTTATTTATATTTTGAAAACTAGAATTACCTAGCCTCTGGCCTCCTTCTCTGGTAGTTACTTTAAAGCATGTCAAGAATAGTGCCCAGATATAAAAAGGACTCTGCTACTCTTAAGAGCTTTCTGTGCATGTCTTTCCTACATGCAGCTATGTCATCAAAATTAACTCTCCTACCTTAGACCTCTGTACTGTTAGTTCCATCACTTTGGGAACACGTGTTTAATTTTCCTTACTCATCACCGTGACCCAAAAAATCTTTCTCCAGGTAGGAAGCTACACAACTGTTAGTCTCACCTCATTGTTCTCCATGTTTTGATACTTCTGTCATTTGCCTATGGTTCATATTCTGAGCATCTTTTTATACATGTATTTAGTAATTTCAAGTGAAGGGCATAATTTAATTCCATTTACTAGATTTTTTTCTATAAGAAATGTCTACTAATTATTTTTTTCTCTTTAGAACATCACAGGAAAAGCAAGTAATAATTTAGTGAGACAAGGTATTTCTATACATTTTATTTTCTATAAGTTTCTTGTATTTCTATAAGTTTTGCTAGGTTAAAATAAATGTCAGGAAACTTCTTTTATATATTGGTGTTGATGAAATGTCAGCAGACTAAATATGCAATTTTCATATAAGAGTTGAATCACCTTTAAGTTCACTCAACATAGACCATCTGATATGGGTGTTGTTAAGCAATTGTTTGTGTCCAACAGAATAAAATCAAGGCTTCTCTTTATGTGCCAGTGATGGGCTGCATTTTTTTTCTAGATTGTAACGATATGTGTAACAAGGTGGAATGGAAACAGCCCTGTTGGTGCTGAAAGTTACCAAAGAGAAATGAAAGCCTCACATAAAGTGATTTGATAATAAAAGAAATGCATGGTTATGTGTTTACAAATAAGTTGGTGCAGGAATATAATGTCTATTTTTAAAGCAGAAGGATTCTCAAGACTATATGGGCAGGCTTCCCTCTATTCTAGAATGTGCAGTCCAGCATGAAAGCATTTAACTTCAGATATTTTTAACCCTACTTTGGCAAAACAGTATTCTTGTTTTTTCAGTGAATCAGCGATATACATATAGTTCATAAGAGCAATAAAGAGATAAGATGTGAAATACAAAAAGATGAGAAAAATTAAGGACTTACTCAAAGAACATGACTGTGGTGGGAAATAGCATGTTCACTACAATACACAGATTTTTTTTTTTACATAATCACCTTTTAATTGGAGTTTCCATTTAGGAAAAGTAAAATCTAGAAAACTGTTACCATTACAGGGAGGCTTGTAATAGGAAGCAAGGAACATAATGTCTAGGAAGAAAAGAAAGCCCGAGAGTATCAGAGATGGAAATGGAACAGCCTGAGAAAACTGGCCTGGAGTGGAGCAGACTATGTAAAAAACAAGGAATAGAGTTGGCATGTAAAATCCTGGTGATGTTTTCATGGTTTTCAATGCAGTTTCAATATTTCAAGATAAATACACCCATACACTCATGCCCACAAAATAAACACATAAACATGCAAAAATATGCAAAGTTTGTTATATTCGATGGCAATAATCATGAATAAAATAATGAAATGTCAGCAATACTGGTCATAAAATTATATTCATGAACAGGCTGTGGACATCACTCCATTTCTACTACTGAGCATCAAGAGGGATACAGGTAATCAACTGATAGGAAGCCTGGCCTGTAATATTTTTATAAAGAGTCTAATCATTACTACAATTAAGATAAAAAGGGAGAATTTTTGGCATAATATCTGTTCTTGTATGTAGATGCATTTTGAAGTTATGAATGGTACTATGAATATCTACATTTTACAAGTGATGAGTAAAAATAACTTATGGGGCCTAAATTTATCACATAAGCATTATACCCCTTAATTTATTTCTCCGTTTATTTAAAGACTTATACTCTTGCTGCTGTTCCTGACCAGTGTCAAACTCAAGTGGATTGGGAGGCTAAGGTTGTCTAGCATGTCTCTGATATTTTCTAGGTTTCCAGTCTTTGGGTCTGTGTTGAAGGTAATTGCTGTGGATATCATTCTGTATAAATAAAACACTGATTGGCCAGTAGCCAGACAGAAAGTATAGGTGGGACTAACAGAGAGGAGAATTGAGGGAACAGGAAGAAAGAGGGATAGTCTGCCTGGAGCTGCCGCCAGGACAAGGAAGATGTAAGTGCCCAGTAAGCCACGAGCCATGTGGCAAAGTATAGATTAATAGAAATGGGCTAAATATAAGAGTAAGAGCTAGACAATGATAGGCCTGAGCTAATGGCCAAGCAATTTAAATAATATAAGCATCTGTATGTTTATTTTATAAGTGGGCTAAGAGACTGCTGGGGTTTGGTGGGACCCAGAGAGAAAACTCCAGCTACAGGTAATTTCTATTCAGCACAACACCTGGTATTTCCCCATGTTCAGGCATCCTGACAACTGGCTTCAGGTGATAATTCTTCCTTTATTAAGTGTATCTGTATTGGACATAGTCCATATGTGCTGAAGTTCTGCCATAGGATATAGAAGCAGCAGAGGAAGAAGCTGCCCTAGATATCTTCTACTTTTTCACTGAGGACCCCAAACCAAGAAAATATTTATTAAAATATGCAAAATTCTAAACATTTATGATAGACTTTAAGGAAAATAATTCAAATGAATCTCCTTTCAATATTTCTTGGCTGAAGTTAGCCAGCTAATTACAAAGATAATATAGAGTTATATGCTAAAATGTAAAATCTCAATGACCTAATGAGTCAGATGAACAAAAAAAAAGACCTCAAAAGTGTTTGTACAAAAAGATCAAATTTGTACAATGTATATATGTGCATTCATGTGTGCATGCACATAAACACACAAACACACACATATATACACACTTATAATTATATAATTTAAGTTACTTGGTAGTAACTCCATTAGTATAAAACAGTTCAAAATATTTTATTTGTAAAATTTTCTGTTCTCTTAAAAATTAGAAACATTTATTATCATTGTATATTTCAATTTATTTAATTGGTAGTAAATCTGCCAGCTATCTCCATAGTAGAATTTTTCTTTGCAAAAGATATTTTTAATTTGTACTAACTCAAAAATAAGCAAACAAGTGGCACAGGAGCATGCCTATACATTTAGAAAGCATCATCACTAATTTTTCCCAAAGGAACAGTATAGAATGTGTGGACAGGCTCAATTATTAAAATGGGAAGATAATGCACACACCTGTTATCAGTAATTTGTTGTGTGCGTTTTAGTATCAAAAGCTATTTTCCTGAGTTTCCTCAAACAGAAATGGCTGTTTTGAAGATGTAACTACATGGGCAAATAACCAACACTAATAGCAATAAAAATTACACATTCTCGGCAATATCACTTAAATTTCAGAAAGCAAGAAAATGAATTCTTCCTGTCCCAAAGTCATATCCCCAGATGTAAGGATGAGAAGAATGTAAGTTTCTGTAAAATAGAGAAAAGAATTCTTTAATTGTCTTTTTTCTAATATCTATATCCCTAACAACTTTTCTCTATGATATTACTTGTATAATACACTTCTACTTTATTGTTCACTCTAGAGGGTATGAATTTATTCTAAAGTGCCAAATGATGAAGAATCCTCTGGCCTTACTGTCCTCTGCTTAATTCTGCTGGCTCATTTGTACTGATGGGCTTTGCTAAGAAGTTGAAAATCTGAAAGAACTCATTTCTCATTCACTTGTTTCTTTTCCTTGTGAATATATACATATATATTCACATACATGTGTGTGGTTATATATTATATTATTATATAGGATACATATAATATGTGTTATGTATATCATTCATATATATAATATGTACAATCGCACACATATGACTGCATATCTGGATGTGCATACATGATTTGAATTGTATTGTTTTCTCTTTTGTTTAAAAACTGTCAGTGGTCAGATTCTAAAATCTCTGATTTTACCTCAGCTTTTGAAAAGGTCCAAATAAGACCTTCTTTCTCCCTGTGCAACTATCCACATTTTTTCTAGCCTTTAGTGACCAGATACAAGATTCAACTTTTCATTTTTTTTTATTCTGCCACTGCCTGTTAAAAAGTAGATGGAAACAAAACAGAGGGCACCAGTTCCCCATGTCTATATAGCATCCACCCACAAATCACATACCATTCCAAAATCTCAGAAGGAAGAGAAAGTCTATATAAAATGAAATATATTTTTAATTTTCAGAAATGTGATAGAACAAATTTTTTAGACTTGAAAAATACTACATAAACTTGAAGTACAATACACTCTTATTTTTCTATAGTGATAAAATGGATATTATAACTTTATTTGAAAAAACGACAATCATAGGCCACATGTACTTTGACATGGAAGATTCTGGGCTGTTACCTGTCACAGTCATTTGAGAACCTTGATTTTCCTTGAATACCTGAGTATACCCAACTACCCATACCATTGTATCAACATTCTCCCCTCTCCTACTCTCCAACACTTCCCTGGGGGATATAAGCAGCATGTTTACTTGTAAGAATGTTGTTTTTCATCTCTGAGAGTATCCTTTCTCTTTCTCACACTGGCTATAACTTACTAGACTTGGGCTGTAAATCTAGTAAGAGAAAATATGTGACATGTGATTGACTTTCATTCAGAAAATATCCCTATGTGGACAGCTTCTTGAGGGAGGAGGGCTACATGGTTTGTTCATGTTTGCATCTTTATTAAATATGACGGTTCTTATTTCTTCATTCCTCCTAGCATATCAAAAATACATTCTATCACAGGGCAGCATTAGTGCTTTAAGAAAAATGAGTTGCAAACAAAGCTAAATTTGAGAACTTAAAAACAGAACTTCAATAAAAAAATGATGCCAGGAAATAATTAGTTACTATGAAACAAATTAACACAAAAGCTAATTAAATAATAAATAAATTTTAAAATGTGTGCAGATATTTAACCTATATTTCTTCCATTTTATACTCACAGACCTGCTAGTTAATTTTACATCATCATGCAACATACATCATGTACATTCAGTATATTCTGAAATATGTAATATTAGGCAACAATAAATTATTAACTTTTCTTAATAAAATTCCCATTAAATATTAATTTTAATAATTTTATATGTGATTTTAATAGTCATAAACAATTTAATTATTTGAATGGCAAATATCTAATTCAAAATTTGCTTCTAAAGTGATATTTAAAGTTAATAAATATTAAAATGACCGAAGGATGGTAATTAGAATGAAACACTAAGGCCATAATGGAATGTAACATTGAAAGCTTCTTTAAATTCTATAAAAGAATTGAGGAAAAGGTACCAGACCTGTCATCATTTTTTTATACTATGAATCTTTTATTAGCATATATTAATTTTACACAGTAAGGAGTCATTTTCATAGAGTCAGGAATTCAGAGACTATAACAAGAGGTCTATTTAAAACTTTTGTAAATTATTAGACACCTGGGAAAGCAGAGTTCCAAAGAGGAGAAAAACCCACTGTGTTTTGTTCTGGGCAATCTCCCTGATGTCTCTGTACTGAGAATTAAAGACTGGTAACCTGTGCAGGAGCACCCACTGACATGTGTGGTCATAGCTCATCTTGACAAATCATCATCTCTGTGAGAGGAGCAGGAGGAAATAATAAAATTAATAAGAAACTAAAAATTAAGTGTCTTGTATTGGCACTAATCTCCTTAGAAACTTAAGGGGGCCTCTAGTTATAGTTTCTGCCTTTCAGACTCCATTCAGTATCCTACCTACATTAGAGTGCCACTATATTTAAGAAATACTTCAAAAATAACACATCCAGTGCAAAACTTCACATCTGTTCAGAACCTAATCTCATCCTAGTGTTTGACAATCTCAGTAAGCTCTGTTTAATCACTTATTTATGGAAACACACCTTCCCTGCACAAGCAACCCTACACACCTTACCCAAGGGTGCTTTGATTGTTTATTGCACACATTTTTACCTGGATGCACTGATGTCCCCTTTGGATTTCCATCTCCAATTAGTGTGGTCATGAATATCTCCTCATACATCCATTCTTTCTCATGGCATGCTTATCCACCTGTGAAAAGGCTTTCATAGATGAACATTGCCTGATTTCATGGCGATGGTTCTCCACTGTAAGAAGAACCCAAATCCAGGCATTCTGTGCTGGCCTACCGCCCCTCATGGTTGGTTTCTGCCTTATATGTTCCAACTACTTTGTTTATAGGCACATAATTTAGGGAGGAATTTCTTCAACCAAACTTCCTTTTGCCTCCCTAATGTGACAACTGATCCTTTCGAGAATTGGTAAAGCCTGTGGCAGGACTATCTAGCTCCCCTTGGCAAGTTGGTCTCATAGTGCAGGTCTAACCCATGCCTACTTTATTTCATACTACAGGATTACTAAGTTGTTCATGTGACTATAAAATACTATGACATTCACAACATCAAAGTCACTTTAAATAACAAAGATATTTGTCTGCCACATTGCCAAGAGTTTGGAAGACCAGTACTCAGAGTTTGATGAATGAGTGAATAGTTAAAGGCATATTATATAGAATCATGAATAACACTCTATAAAAAGTTTTATTTATTTCTAATTATGCCCCAAGACCCTTCTTTAGGAATCACATTTATATAAATAAATTTTTTAAATAATAAATGCCTCTGGCTGTGCAGATCATGCTGACCTTAAACCTCTGATACTCTGGCCTTACACATGATACCCATATGTACCATAGTAACTTGCATGTTTGATTTTATGTAGAGCAGGATTGGGAAGAAACTATTGTGACTGATACAGAAGAATGTGTTATAGAATTGGCTTTGATTATTTTTTTATTAAATTATTTCACTCTTTGCAAGAAAAACATTCAAATAACAGAAGAGGTCAGAATGGAAAATAAACTAATAACTAAAGATGGCTTCCATTTGGCCTAATTATTCAGTAACTACTACATCCCTAAGGAACTTCAGAAAATAAAAGTTTGTAATCTGACATCAATTTTCATCAAGTGAGGTTTCAAATGACATATCTGCCAAAGTTAATTACTTGAGTCTTGTCCTGACCACTGTCCTATGTTGGTCCTCTTTCTTCTCTGAACATAAATGGCAATTTCTTTGCACTTTTCAAGACTATGTTATGTCACATCGTGGCAGGGGGGCTAATGATTATTTATGCTCCTGATGTCTTTCACCTTACTCTAGCCAACAGATTCCACAAGGGAAAGGGGTCTGAGATTTCTTCATTACTTTCTCATAGATACTTAATAATGGACTACAATTTAGGATTCAGAGTCTGTTAGTAACTAACAAAAATTGATGTTAACATTTCTTAAAGGTATTGATAGCATAAATGATATTTATTTTGCTTATATATTTCTGTTCATTGACAAAAAAAAGATAGAGAGAGGAAGGAATTAACAATATGAGGAAAGAAGAAAAACAAATAAGAGGCCACCTAAGGAAGAAGGACAAATGGTTAGATATCCTGATTTACACACGAAGATTTTGATTTGGGGAGTTTAGCTAAAGCTAAATTTTCTTTCCCATAATTTTAAACCTTTAATTTATTTTAAGTCCACAGGATGGAGGAATGCTAAGTACCCAACAACACATCCAGCTTTCATCAACAGAATGACAGCTCGCTCCTAATAGTTATGCAGTTAAAAGACCTGTGTAGGTGGCACTGCTTTAGCCGACACAAAGTCCTCTGCCTTGGTGACTCTGCTGCATTCCAACCTTCAGACCTGCGTCTCTAATCTGTCAAGAGAGGGACAATTAATTCCAGGTGTCCCTGGGGGAAATGATTATTCCTGACTTATTTGAAAAAGTACGTGTTTTCTAACATGTTTCCCTGCATTTGGACATTCAGAGAAGTATGTTTACTTAATCATGATGCTGTATGCTATGAAGCCACTGTGCTATTGAAAATATTTGCCATGGCTCTATTATTTCCTAGGTTCCGTCTGCAAGACTTTAAAAAAATTTCTTTATTAAACTTAATAAAGGCTTCAGGGTACTGTTATTTAGGAACAAATCTTAAACATTTTACTATGAATAATTTCTTTGTGGGATGATAAAAGTGAAATTCTTAGGATAGAATGTGTGAAAATAATATCACAATAATAAATACATCAGAATATTTATAACTCTCCTTCAAGATCAAAGGCCACACTACTAAAATAATTTATATGAAAACACAAAAAAATTATGAGAGAATCAGGGAAAATAGTAAAATAAAAAAAAAACAAGAAAAATGTATTAAGTTCATATGAAAGTTAGTTTATTTTTGTGTTTTTTTTTTTTTTTTGGTTTTTCGAGACAGGGTTTCTCTGCGTAGCTTTGCGCCTTTCCTGGAGCTCACTTGGTAGCCCAGGCTGGCCTCGAACTCACAGCGATCCGCCTGGCTCTGCCTCCCGAGTGCTGGGATTAAAGGCGTGCGCCACCACTGCCCGGCTATTTTTGTGTTTTAATGCCATGGTTTATAAAGAAATTATCATGTTGTTAAGAGCAAAAAGCAAAGTAAGAAAACATTCATCAATTGTAACATGACTTTGATGATACATATTACAAAGGCAAATGTTTTTTCTAACTTATTTTTCTATTATCTAATAGCCTGCCTGTATCACTTCTCATTGTGTCTGGATAAAAAAGCCAATACACCTATAAGTAATACATAATGGAAAATAATGGAGCAATTCCACATAGTTTATCTGATAGTCAAAGAGGTTTATTTTGGTAAAATTACAGCAAGCAAAGGGGTTGGTTAAGGGATCCAGGAGAAGTGAGGCACAGTCCAAAGCAGTTCTCTGGAAAACTCTGACTTGGTCTGTGGTCCAGCATCTGGGAACAACAGGTAACCAAGAGAAAGTGAGCTCATACACATCTCAAATGTTAAGGGGTCCCCATCTTAACCATGCCCCAGGCAGGGGCAGGTATCTAGTAGTTACCTGCTGCTTATTAGGGGTGGAGCTTCAGGGGTGAAGCACAAACAACTATTCCTACATCTTCCCCATTTGTCTAAGGAAGAAAGTTCTAACCTAAAGCAAAACTATATACAGTAGTAATAATTATCAAGAAGAAATAAAGGGTAATGACATAAACAAATGGAATGACAACCAATGAGAGCAACATCAAACTAGAGATACACAATAAAATCCAGAGAAGTCTGGAGCATATATAAATGGCACATTACAGAGATCATTCCAAAAGGTGTCCTATCCTAAAGAACCTAAATCTAATACTTAACATGTTCTAGCTAAGATACAAGAAGATTGTAACCAAAACTGTTAGTCTTCCATCCCATCAAAGACCTGAGAAAGAATATAATAATACCTGAGAAACGGGAGAAGGATACAAGCAACTTTTGGGAATCTTGCAAGAGTAGACAGAGACAGTGGCAGCCTGGAGAGTCACCTAAAGTTTCTCAGAATCATAGGTGCATTCAAATTGGCTACAAGCATAGAGTATATGGCAGATCATTTTCAGACACAGGTATTTTGAAAGACTGTCTTACCTTGTCTTGGTAGAGTTCAGTAGTCGCTTATCCTTGTGTCTCACTCATTTATAAGGGACAGTATTCATGTTGTCAGCAATTGAGGCAAGGGCAATTTTTTGCCCAGTAGGCCATTTTGTGCCAAGATAAAGACTAACTTCCAAACAGAAATGTCTCAGAAGCCTTACATTCCCTCAGGATCAAATCAGTGCTGTTAGTAGTAATCATGTCTCATGTCAACAGAATTTTAAGTTATTTAAATGCTGTATTCTATAGGTCTATAAAGTGTTTGAAAATTACCAGTCCATCTGACCCATATATCTGTAAATTTGCGTAATCTAACATAACTATAGAGATGACAAGCATAGGTGACTATAAATCTGTAAGTCTTATATACCTAAATTACCTAATAACTAAGTCTTCATGTAAACAAGGTAAATAATCTGTAAGCAAATGTACAGTAGAAGGACAATGACCTCAAAATTTTGACAATACACAAAATAGATAAAGCATAGGTAGGAATGTGTAGTGCAATATGAAATATGACAATAATCCTAAATATGTATCACTATACAAAATATCCTAAACAGAGGTAGAACATACACATACAGTATGACAAATATATTTTATATTTGTGTCAATATATAAACATTTTAAATATGAGTAGAAATATATGTATATTATAACAAATATAGTTTTGTATTTGTATCAATATGCTTATCTTAAATAAGAATATAAAAATAGTTTATATTTGTATCAATATACAAGAACCATAACAGTATAATTTATCTAAGGCTGATATTTTAAAAAATTAGTTTACTAGTATATACAATAATCTACCTTAATATCTGATACCTATCCATTCCCATTTTTCTTTTCTTAAAGAGAATACTGAGTCCAATATTTTCTTCAACCCTAACACTATAACCATGATCCATAACCCTGAGAAACATGAAACCTTTGGGAAAGGGGCATCCTTTTCTTAGAATTGCTTCCTGCTATTTGGGGGTGATGGTATCTCTGTGGGGTCCTGTAAGAAGGTTCAAATAGTGAGGTTTCAGTTGGACTAACCATAGGTTCTGCACCCAATCTTAGAGTAAGGTTGTCAGAGATTCTGGCTAGAAGTGTAGTATGATGGACCATCTTATTATGGAACTATGTTGGAGAGTTTTCAGTCCAAGTTTGATAACTGAGTAATGTTTGGTAATACCATGGCCTCATTCTCGACTGGATAGAGTCATTGTTGTAGGGTTCTATCATCCTTCTGGAGACTTCAGAAATTGCTATTGGAAAAGACTTATTTTTTGTGGAAAAACTTGAACATTTTCAGTACAAGATGAAAATTTGGGGATTTATAATGGGTAGAGATGGAATTCTTCAAAGGCAAGGAAAAGCATAGAAAGAAAGAGAATCTGGATGACAATGGTCCTTAAATTATTGTTTTTCTTCTGTCCCACACCAGGCAGCTCTTCTGACATGAGACAGAATCTCTTAACCTTTTTCTTTTAGCAACATGCTTGGGTTTAGAGAAGGTTAGAGCCACATTCCAACTCCAAAGCCAGCATGATTTATGACAGAATTGGGACCACAACTATTCTAGAGTTAAAGAGAGATTGATGTTAGGCAGTGAGATATTACTCTGTAGAGTATACTGATAACAACAGGTTCTTTTCCTTCTCTTGTGTAAGTGTGGGTATCCAAGGCCTTATGAGTTCTGGAAGATGGGTGTTTCTATTATCCTGTAAAGACAGAAAACCGAACCCTGCCCCAACACTTGTTTGTTAAATTTTTCTTACAACTTGTAGAGATGTCACATCACTGGATGATCTTTTATTTCTCCTCATCAAGGGGTTTCTCCTGTTTGAATCAAATTTTTATTAATTTGTTGGTGTCCATAGTTGTTTCTCCTGCAGAAACAAAAGCAAAACGCCATTCCCAAATGAGAACATATACTGGTTTTCATTCAGAGGTCAACACATCTTTGAAGTAAAGTGGTTGGTTTAGCTCAGAAGATTTTTCTGTTGTCTATTGTCTCTCCACAGCTGTTGTTCCTTTCTTATGAGAATGGGGAAAACTCAAGGTTAATAAAGCATTATGCAATCTATTTCTAGGAGTCATTGTTACCTGTTCCTGTTTATTTAGCATATTCTTTAAAGTTTAATTGCATTTTTATATGACTCCTTGTCCCGTGGGGTTGTGTGGTATATCTATAACCACATATTTATATGTGGTTATATTTATATTGCAATAAGCAAATAACTGTCTCATTTCATTTGAGACATATGCTAGGGCATTGCCAGTCTTAATTTGTACAGTTATTCCCATGATGGTCATAACTTCTAATAGCTGTGTAATCACAGAATTAGCCTTTTGAGAACTCATATGAGTTACCCACTGAAATTGTGAATAGACGTCAATGGTATGGTGTGCGTACTTTAATCTTCCAAATTCTGTGAAGTGAAATACATCCATCTGTTTAATTTCATTTCTTTATATACCTATTTGCTTCCTGTGAGTAATGGAGTCTGGTTACAGAAGGTATAAGTAGGACATTTTTTAAACAATATCTTTGGTTTATTGCCAAGTGATGGAGAAATCCTTCTTCAACCCTTTGCTATTTAAATGGTGTTTCTTATTAAATTTTGAGGCTTCTAGAACATCACCTATGTAACTGAGCATTCTCATCATTACCTTGTACTAGAGGTCCTGGCAGACCCATATAGGATCTGATGTGATTATCTATCTATCTATCTATCTATCTATCTATCTATCTATCTATCAATCAATCTATCTATCAATCTATCTATCATCTATCTATCTTTCTATCATCTATCTATATCTATATCTATATCTACATATATATATATATGATGTTCCCTATTTCTGATGATTTCCTGTGATTGTGTGAATACTGAAGTTAATTATGTATTATCAGGAATAAATTCAGCAGTTTCAATATATAAAACAACTCTCTCTGCATATTCAGGTTCTGTGACTATGTTGAGGGGTTCTGTGAAGTTCATCAGTACCATAAGAATGACATACAGTTCTGCTGTTTGTACAGAGTTATGTGGACTTTGAACCACTTTACTTAATTCTCCTGATTTGTATACTGATTTCCCTGATTTATTTGCATCAGTGTAGAATATGGGGAATCCAGAAACTGACTTTTGTCATACAATGTGAAGAAGGACCCATTCAGTCTTCTTTATGAATTCTACTCTCTTGCTTTTGGGAAAACAGTTGTTAATCTCTCTCAAGAGGTCACGGCAGGCTCTTTGCCAGTATTCATTATCTTTCCATAGTGAGGAAATTTCCTCATTAGTTAAAGGTACTACAATTTCTGCTGGGTCCATTTCTGTCAACTGGTGAAGTCTTAATTTTCATTTTTGAATCAAATCAGAGATCTTTTCTACTTGGTTTACATGGTAGAAATATCCATTCCAATATATTATCTTCTAGCTACCTCAGTTGGTAGAGTATGGACTCTTAAACTGATGGTCATGGGTTCAGGGCCCACACTGGGTGCCAAACAGTAGAAATTAATGAGGCAATTCCACATAGTTTATCTGATAGTTTATTTTGGGTAAACTTACAGCAAGCAAAGAGGTTGGTTAAGGGATCCAGGAGAGGTGAAGGGCAGTCCAATGCAATTCTCTGGAGAACTCTGACTTGGTCTGTGGTCTGGCATCCAGCATCCAGGATCACAAGGTAGCCAAGGGAGAACGAGCACATATTCATCTCATGTCTTAAGGGGTCCCTGTCTCAGCCATGCCCCAGGCGGGAGCTGGTACCTAGCAGTTCCCTGGTGCCTACTAGGAGCATTGCTTCAGGGGGCAAAGTGCAGACAACTACCCCTACAGGAATAAGTGTCTTAAGTAATATCAATGCTGTACAAATTTGAAGCTGTCTCTTGACCTTTCAGCTGGCTATAGTGATATATGTCTATCATTTCATGCTGATGAAGGAGAATTAGAAAATCAAGGTCATTCTTTACTACACAAGGAATGCAAGGATGGCCTGTGTTACATGACACACTGTCTCAAAAACAAAACAAACAAGTAAACAATTGAATAAAGTAACAGGGAAACTTGTATATAAACCTGAAGACATGAGTTCAATCTCAGAACCCATAGAAGAAAAAAGGAAAAAACTACTTCTTGAATGTTGTTCTCTGACCTCCATACATGAGGTTTGTCATGTGTACACCCCATGTTCACGTGCACACACACAATCATACTACTACTAATTTAATACTACTAATTTAATACTACTACTAATATTAATAATAATAGGAATGACAATAAGAACATTCACACACAAAATTTAAAAAAATCTTTGGGTTTGATTTAATTCCAGGGACTGGACTAACTCACCTAGTCTATCTCAGTATCTAACTCTTTTCCTTGTTGCTATCTCTATAGTTATACCAACATAGTTTCAAAATAAAAATATATTTCTTGGGCTGGAGAGATGGCTCAGCGGTTAGGAGCACTGGCTGCTCTTCCAGAGGTCCTGAGTTCAATTCCCAGCAACCACATGGTGGTTCACAACCATCTGTAATGAGACCTGGTACCCTCATCTGGCCTGCAGGCAAACACGCAGCCAGAACACTGTATACACAATAAATAAATAAATAAATAAATAAATAAATATTTAAAAAATATATATATTTCTGAATTTTTTATTTTTTAAAAAATATTTATAAAAATATTCTCATATAATATATTGCAATTACAATTTCCCCTGTCTCTCTTCCTCCCACTGTCTTCTCATCTCCCTGCCCTTCCAGATCCACTTCTTTCTTTCACTTATCAGAAAAGAACAGATTTCAAATAGATAAGGCTAAAACATAGCAAAATAAAATATAAAAAGATAAAACAAAAAAAATCACATCTAAGTTGGACAAGGCAAACTAACAGAAGGAAAAAAGCCCCAAGAAAACAGGAATCAGAGACCCACTCATTCACACATTAAGGAGTTCCAAAAAGTACTGAACAGAAATCTATAACATATGTAGAGGACCTGGTGCCAACCCATACCAGCCTTGGGCTTGCTCCTTTAGGCTCTGTGAATTCACATCAGCTATGCTCAGCTGATTCAGAGGCCTTGCTTTTCCAGTGTGCTCCATCCCCTCTAGCTCTTGTACTTCCTGCCTCCTCTTCTGTTCCAGATTTCCCTGAGCTCTGAGGGCTGAGATATTACAGAAATATCCCATGTAGAGCTGTTTGTTTCAAGGACTCTCTCTCCACATGATGTTTGACTGTGGGTTTCTGCTTCTCTTCCCATTGGCTGTAGGAGGAAGCTTCAGTGATAAATGAATAAATCACTGACCCTTAAGTCTCTGAGTTACCTCATCTCTGTTTCTCAGTCACTCAAGCAATGTCATTTATGGGTTCCATCTTGTGGAGTGGGTTTCTATTGACTTCCACTAGCCAGGCCTTCCAAAAGCTCCACTGCCTTCAAAACAACCCTGGAAAACAAACCTACAAAGCAAGCACAGACGTTTGATATCCACACTAATAAAACATGTTTGCTAACACTTACATCTATCACTAATTTGATTTTGTGTACATAAACTTTGAATGAGAACTTCCCACATTTATTTTAAATATTGAATAAATAAGTCACAGGTTTTCATTATTTAATTTTTCTATCTAAAAGGCTTTAGATGTAAATTAATTTTTCAACTTTTTGTCATCTCTATCCCAATATAGATTTAGTACAGACAAAAAGACAGCATAAGGTAATACAATCTAGATTCCAGGGAATACATGAACAGAGGAGTCTACAGGGTAGTCAAGTCCCTAGCCATAAAGGCTCTACCAAAGACATGCAGATAAAGGAGAAAACAGATTAAACAGCCCAGTATAGGATGTGGAAATTCCTACTTTAATTAAAGTAGTTGGGTGAGTTGTTTACCAATGATAAAATTTACCCAAGCATAACCAAAACTATTCCAATTATGCTTCAATAGAAAATAGTATAAAGACTACTAGAGATAGAGCTAAAAATCTACACTGGAAAGTCTTTGTTCATGCAGTTAACAAATTTAGGATGTGCAAGCCAGGGTGCAGTAAATTAGGAGCTGAATGCTTTCCTGGATATAGTAAATTTTCCAAATAGTCATAATAGTGGTGGCAGAGATTGCCCCTCATGATCCTAAATATGGATTGACCATATTGTTAGCAGAAGATTACAAATATTGATTTCTTAATATGAATATTATATTAAATTTTCAATTTCAATAATTTATTTCATTTGGTATCTTTTTTGGAACAGAAATGTATCTGATTTTTCTCGTAGTCACAGTGATTGATTGGTGAAGACAAGTAAATGCTTTACTAATAATGAAAATTATAAAGAATGATTACAATAACAAATGAGGTCTTCTGTGACCTAACTTTTAGGTATTTAAAAAGGCATTCTTTTGACTACAGTGCTTCATAATTTAGTAACTTGATATCATACAGTAGCTATTTAGATTGCACTTTCAATTGAAAATGAATACCTATCACTTAGGACTAATGATATTTTGTAGGGTGATTTTTGTTCCAACTAGCAAATTATAAGCAAATTATGTTCCCTCAGGAGCAATCTCTTACCATATGCTAGTGCATGCACATGTATGGCTTTGAGCAAAACTAAAATGTTAAAAAATGGTTTTTGACAAAGTAGCCAAAATTATGCAATGGAAAAAAGAAAGCATCTTCAACAAATTGTGCTGTCATAACTGGATGTCAGCATGTAGAAGAATGCAAATAGACATGTATCCATTGCCCTACACAAAACTCAAGTCCGAGTAGAATAAAGACCTCAATGTCTGAAATTGCAGATACACTGAACCTGATAGGAGAGAAATGGGAAATAGTCGCGAATGCATTTGCACAGGATACAACTTTCTGAATAGAACACTTAGTGCATAGGCACTAAGATCAACAATTAATGATTGGGACCTCATGAAATTGAAAAGTTTCTGTAAGACAAAGGACATCATCAATAGGACAAAGTATTACAATTAAAATAATCAATTTTGCCGGGCGGTAGTGGCGCGCGCCTTTAATCCCAGCACTCGGGAGGCAGAGCCAGGTGGATCTCTGTGAGTTCGAGGCCAGCCTGGGCTACCAAGTGAGTCCCAG
Source organism: Peromyscus maniculatus bairdii (assembly GCF_049852395.1). Classification (NCBI taxonomy): domain Eukaryota; kingdom Metazoa; phylum Chordata; class Mammalia; order Rodentia; family Cricetidae; genus Peromyscus; species Peromyscus maniculatus. Next base: position 17,089,113 of record NC_134857.1, on the reverse strand, counting down.
GAAAGGCGCAAAGCTACACAGAGAAACCCTGTCTCAAAAAACCAAAAAAAAAAAAAATCAATTTTAAAGGAAAGCTATAATCCAAAATGAAAATAATGGATTTGTAGTAAAGATGTCCCAAAGAATTCACTCTGCCCACATACATGCACATACACCCAAACATGAATATAATTATAATTCAAAATGAGGATCTGGCTGCTCTCAATACAACTCTGTAAAGCACATTTCCAGGTGAAAAAAGGCATATATTCAGCTGCCCAAGAATTCATTGTGTTCTGGAACTTTGTAACTGTATTATCTTAGGCCCTGGATAAATGATTTATTTCTTATATTTTCAGAAACTGGAATTCTTTTATACAAGTTGCTGAAGGCTGGGCTTTATTTCTTATTACACTTCACATTTCAGTTCATCTCTTTAAATAGAAATAACACATCCATTTCCTTTGTTGTGGTTGGTTTTATGTCAGTTTGACACAAGCTAGAGTCTTCAGAGAGGAAGATGCCCCAGTTGAGAAAAATACCTCCATAAGATGCAGCTGGAAAGCATTTTCTTTACTAGTGATCAGTGGGGGAAGGCTCAGGTCACTGTGGGTGGTACCATTCCTATGTTGTTGGTTCTGTGTTCTATAAGAAAGTAGGATGAGCAATCCATGGGGAGCAAGCTAGTAAGCCACACTGTAGCTGGAGAGTTTCTCTCTGGGTCCCACCAAGTCCCCGCAGTCCTGCAGCCCACTTATAAAATAATCACTCAGAAGTTTATATGACTTATAAACTGTATGGCCATGGCAGGCTTTTTGCTATCTAAAATTAAATTGTCTTAAATTAACTCATTCTATTTATCTATAAGTTGCCATGTGGCTCGTGGCTTACAAGTATCTTAACATCTGCTTCTCATGGCGGTGGCTGGCAGGATCTATTCACTCAGCCTTCCTGTTCCCAGCCTTCTCCTCTCTCTTTGTCCCACCTATACTTCCTGTTTGGATACTGGCCAATCAGCACTTTATTTACTACCCAATCAGAGCAATACCTTCACAGGATAGAGAACATCCCACAGTACTACCCACCTCCATGGACTCTGCATCAGCTCCTGCCTCCAGGATCCTGACCTGTTTGAGTTCCTGTCCTGACTTCCATCAATGATGAATAGCAATATTGAAATGTAAGCCAAATAAACCATTTGCACCCCAACTTCCTCGTTGGTCATGGTGTTTCGCCACAATAGAAACCCCAACTAAGACACCTTTGATCTTGGGCTATATCAAAAATAATGACTTCTGACCTCATGTTGTGGTGAGACCCACTTCATGAGGCAAGCACATGGCAGGAGTAAAAGGGACATCTTCAGCATGAAGTTCAAAGCAATTTCTTATTTAGAGCATGCTAATAAGGTAAAAAGATAGAAGAGCCCACAAATTTAAATTTCACACAGGGAAAATACATTTGTAAAATTAGCACTTTTAAACTTACTTATTAATGTTAGGAATTGTTGAATGAAGCGTTGGAAGAAATAGAGTACTAATGAAATAAGCTCTGGTTTGTATGCTACTGTGTGTTTTATTTTTCATTTATTTGGCCAGGATTTACTGTCAGAATAATAACAGATAACATTCACTTTGTGCTCATTACAGTTCAGGCATCCTTCTAAATGTTGTCTCACTTGGTCCTCTTCACTCATGAGACAAATAAATTGTTAATATCATTTGATTCAGATTTTAAAAAGCTGTGAGAGAAGGAATTTAATGCAATCTAAATTCTAAGCTGTTCCTATTGGAGTATCATATCTAACCCAGGAAGTCTGCATCTGCCCACACATTTTGTTTTCAGAAAAATTATAAATAATATACTTGTTCTGCATTCAAAGAATCTGTGCTAAGGAAAGATGGAAAAGGTTTTGCTACATGTGACACACAGGTGAATGTCTCTAGGGATACAGAAGTAGAAGTATCCCTAGCTAAGAAATGGCTAAGATGAAGCTAACTTCCCAGGACATACATTCTCCCTAAAGGTGGAAAGGACATGGTGTCAACTTTAGACCTGAATGTCATTAAGCTCAATAAAACATTAACTTGTTAGCATCATGTGGCAATTATACTCAAAGCATATAGCACTATGTCACCAATATCATAACAGGTACACAATAAGCAAAGCATAAATTCCTGAGCTTGAATATTTGGATCCCCTAAGTAACTGAGAAGCTAAAGACACATCAGACTGGGAGTGGCAATAAATTGATCTCACAAAAAAAATACACAAAAGTGTAATAGAACCAGAACCAGTCCTGCACATCTAAGAATAGTAGAACACTGATTTTTAAGCACAGTGATTGAGTCATTGTCTATTCAGAATAAAATTTCAGCCTGAGAAAAGGAAGATAATGAAAGGAAAAAAGGCAAACAAATGATATTTTGCTCATATTTGATTAAAGTTATCAGGTAAGGATAAAATCTACAAACTTACATTCTCAATAATAACAAAATGTTATCATATCTGTCAAAGAGGCTGATTTCTGCAATATACACCCTATTGAGTCATTTAATCTTTCATTTAGCAGTCTTTTTAAATCTGTATTTGTCATCCATTCTCTTTAAGACATGCTAGAAACATTAATGGACACATTGGTGAGAAGACTGAATGTAATCTGTTTTATAGTCACTTTGTGTCTTAGAGGCAATGTAATGACATATTGGATAGTACCCATTCTATTTAATTTGTACCTAAGAAAACTGGTTGTTAGATATCATGAATTTGAATCTTAATTATAGGTAGTTTGACTTATTTAAAGACATAGTAGAAACAGAGCCTAAGGAAACTATATATATTTCTTATGTTTCTGGTTGAGAGCCTAGTTTTTAATGACTGAGCCATCTCTCCAGCCCTATATATATTTTCATTGGGTATTGTATCTATTGATGATCAAGAACTCCCTTTGTAGTCAAATATTTTTGAGTCTGAAGTTAGGCTCTTCCTGCTATATGAGAAACTTTGAAACCAGGGAACTTTCCAAGTTGCCTTAACTCTAAGACCTCAAAGGCCCTGGATTCTTACAATGTCATCGGCAATGGGATTTGATACCCATCCTCTTTGTGGGCTGTTCAAGAGGATTATAGTAAGAAAGACACTAGAGAAAGATTCAGTTCACAGTGATTTAGTAGGAAACAAGGGATTCCTTACTGCTCTGAATATGTCACCCACTTTTTAAGTATTTATACAAGTTTCTTTTTTTGAACTTATAAACTGGATGGCCATGGCAGGCTCCTTGCTATCTAGTTCTTATATCTTAAATTAACCCATTTCTATTAATCTATAAGTTGCCACGTGACTTGTGGCTTACCGGTACTTTACATCTTGCTCCTCATGGTGATGGTAGCTGGCAGGATCTCCTGACTCAGGCTACCACCTCCCAGAGTTCTTCTATCTGCTTGTCCTGCCTATACTATACCTCCTGCTTGGCTACTGGCCAATTAGCATTTTATTTATCAACCAAATCAGAGCAACACATTCACAGCATACAGAGCGATCAATATCCACAGCATATAACTCTGCTGTAGATTTTACAGGCTTAGAATTATAATGCTACTCCAGACAGTATTGTAAAATTTCAATCTAAGATTTCTTTTTAACTCTGTCTGCTTCATCTCTTCAGAGATTTCGAGTGTGTTCCCTTAGAATCTTTTATGTTTTATTTGCTTGTTTTTCCATCCTTAAGAAATTTTCTATTCATTCCACATACCAACTACAGATCCCCTCTCATTCCTCCTCCCACTACCCCCCAGCCTTCCTCCCCAGCCCATTCCCTCCTCCAAAAAGGCATGGCCTCCCATGGGGAGTCAGGAAAGCCAGGCACATTCAGCTGAAGCAGGTTCAAGACCCTCGCCCTGCATCAAGACTGTGACTGTACAAGGAGTCCCACCATAGGCAATGGGCTCCAAAAAGCCTGTTCATGCACCAGGGATGGATCCTATTCCCACTGTCAGGGGCCCCTCAAACAGACCAAGCTAGAGCCCTTTCCAGTTCCATGCAGCCTCCAGAGTTGTCCATCCATAGAATTCTTACATGCTAACTTCAAATGAACACAATCTTTATGGTGAGTTTTTTCCTTCATGTTACTGACTATAAATTTGATTTTTTTGTGTTATACAATTTTTTTCTTTATTAAGAAATTTTCTACTCACTCCACATACCATCCACAAATTCCCCCTCCTCCCTTCTCCCACCCCCTAGCCCTCTTTCCCAAGCCACCCTGCATTCCCACATCCCCAAAATCGAGGTCTCCCATGGGGAGTCAGCAGAGCCCAGCTCACTGAGCCGAGGCAGGTCCAAGGCCCTTCCCACTGTACCAAGGCTGTGCATGGTGTCACACCACAGGCAACAGATTCCCAGAAGCCTGCTCATAGACTAGGGACAGATTCTGATCCCCCTGCCTGAGTGCCCCCCAAACAGTTCGAGCCAAACACCCATCTCCCATATCCAGAGGCCCTGGTCCAGTCCCATGGGAGCTCCACAGCCACCAATCCACAGTCTATGGGCTTCTACTAGTGTGGCCTGTCATCTCTGCATGTCCTATTATAATCACGACATCCCTCACCTGCAGTATCTCTCCTCTCTCTCATCATTTGGATTCCCAGAGATCAGCCTAGTGCCTGGCTGTGGATCTCTGCATCTGCTTCACTCAGTCACTGGACAAAGGCTCTATGATGACAGATAGGTTATTTGCTAGGCCCGTCACCAGAATAGACCAGTCCAGGCACCCTCTGGATCACTGCCAACAGACCAAAGTGGGGTCATTCTTGTCGATTTCTGAGAGCCTCCCCAGCACCCTGCCTCTTCCTATTCCTGTGATGTCCTCATCTATCATGGTATCTTCCTTCCTGCCCTCCCACTCTGTCCCTGTTCCAGCTTGACCCTCCCATTTCCAATTGTTCTATCCCCCACTCCTCGCCCTCTGTTACACCCCACACCCAGTCCAATCATGTAGATCTCATCCACTTCTCCATTGCAGGGTCATCAATGTGTCCCTCCAAGGGTCTTTCCCTGTTAGCTAGCCTCTCCGGAGCTGTGGGTTGGAGTATGGCCTTCCCTTCCCTCACATCTAGTATCCACTTATGAGTGAGTACATACTATGTTTGTCTTTCTGAGTCTGGGTTACCTCACTCAAGATGATATTTTCTAGTTCCATGCATTTGCCTGCAAATTTCATGATATCATTGTTTTTTTTTTCCTACTACTGAATAGTACTCCATTGTGTATATGTGCCACATTTTCTTTATCCATTCTTCAGTTGAGGGGCATCTAGGTTGTATCCAGGTTCTGGATATTATGAATAAAGCTGATATGAACATAGTTGAGCATGTGTCCTTGTGGTAAGATTGAGCATTCCTTGGGTATATGCCCAAGAGTGGTATAGCTGGGTATTGAGGAAGACTTATTCCCAATTTTCTGAGAAATCACCATACTGATTTCCAGAGTAGCTGTACAAGTTTGCATTCCCACCAACAGTGGAGGAGTGTTCCCCTTGCTCCACATCCTCTCTAGCATAAGGTGTCTTCAGTGTTTTTGATCATAGCCATTCTGACAGGTGTAAGGTGGTATCTCAGAGTTGTTTTGATTTACATTTCCCTGATGACTAAGGATGTTGAGCAATTCCTTAAATTCCTTTCAGCCATTTGAGATTCTTCTGTTGAGAATTCTCTGTTAAGCCCTATAGCCCATTTTTTTTAATTGGATTGTTCGGTATTTTGAAGTCTAGCTTTTTTAATTCTTTATATATTTTGGAGATCAGCCTTCTGTCAAATGTGGGGTTGGTGAAGATCTTTTCCCATTCTGTAGGCTGTTGTTTTGTCTTATTGGCCTTTGCTCTACAAAAGCTTCTCAGTTTCAGGAGGTCCTATTTATTAATTATCACTCTCAGTGTCTGTGCTACTGGTGTTATATTTAGAGAGTGATCTCCTGTACCAATTCGTTCCAGACTACTTCCTACTTTTTCTTCTATCAAGTTCAGTGTAACTGTATTTATGTTGAGGTCTTTGATCTACTTGGACTTGAGTTTTGTGCATGGCAACAGATATGGATCTATTTGCAATCTTCTGCATGTTGACATTCAGTTATGCCAGCACCATTTGTTGAAGGTGCTTTATTTTTTTCGTGGTACAGTTTTGGCTTCTTAGTTGAAAATCATATGTTCATAGGTGTGTGGGTTAATGTCAGGGTCTTCAATTTGATTCCATTGGTCCACGTGTCGGTTTTTATGCCAGTAACAAGCTGTTTTTATTATTACAACTCTATAGTAGAGCTTGAAGTCAAGGATCATGATGCCTTCAGAGGTTGCTTTTTTATATAGGATTCTTTTGGCTGTCATGTTTTTTTTTTCCATATAAAGTTAAGTATTGTTCTTTCCAAGTCTGTGAAGAATTGTGTTGGAATTGTGATGGGGATTGCACTGAATCTATAGAATGTTTTTGGTAAGATTGCCATTTTTACTGTGTTGATTCTACCTATCCATGAGCATGGGAGATCTTTCCATTTTCTGATATCTTCTTCAATTTCTTTCTTCAGAGACTTAAAATTCTTATCATACAAGTCTTTCACTTACTTAGTTAGAGTTACCCCAAGGCATTTTATATCATTTGTGACTATTGTAAAGGGTGATGTTTCTCTGATTTCTTTTTCAGCCCATTTGTCATTTGTATATAGGAGGGCTACTGATTTTTTTTTAGTTAATCTTTTATTCTGCCACCTTACTGATGGAGTTTATCAGCTGTAGGAGTTCCCTGGTAGAATCTTTGAGGTCACTTATGTATACTATCATATCTGCAAATAATGAAAGTATGACTTTTTCCTTTCCAATTTGTATCCCCTTGATCTCCTTTTGTTGTTTTATTGCTCTAGCTAGAACTTTAAGAACTATGTTGAATAAGTATGGGGAGAATGGATGGCCAGACTTGCCTTGTTCCTGATTTTAGTGTAATCACTTTGAGTTTCTCTCAGTTTACTTTGATGTTGGCTGTGGGCTTGCTGTAAATTGCCTTTATTATGTTTAGGTATGTTCCTTGTATTTCTGATATCTCTAGAACCTTTATCATGAAGGGATGTTAGAATTTATCAAAGTTTTTTTCAGCATTCAATGAGATTATCATGGTTTTTTTTTTCTTCAGTTTGTTTATATGGTGTATTAAATTGACAGAGTTTGTATGTTGAACCACCCTTGCATCCCTGGGATGAAGCTTCCTTAGTCTTGGTGGCTAGTTTTTTTGATGTGGTTAGCCAGTATTTTATTGAATATTTTTGCATCCACGTTCATGAGGGAGATTGGTATGTAAGTTTCTTTCTTTGTTGCATCTTTGTGTGGTTTGGGTATCAGGGTAAATGTAACCTCATAAAAAAGAATTTGGTAATGTTCCTTTTGTTTCTATTGTGTGGAACAAATTGAAGAGTATTGATATTAGCTCTTCTTTGAAAATCTGGTAGAATTCTGAGCTGAAACCATCTTTCCAGGAATTTTTTTGGTTGGGAGACTTTTAATGACTGATTGATTGTATTTTCTTAGGGGTTTTTGGACTATTTAAATAGTTTATCTGGTCTTAATTTAACTTTGGTATGGGGTACCTATCCAGAAAATCATCCATTTCTTTCAGATTTTGCAATTTTGTGGAGTACAAGTTTTTGAAGTATGGCCTGATGATTCTCTGGGTTTCCTCATTGTTGTTATATTTCCCTTTTCATTTATGGCTTTGTTAATTTGGATGCTCTCTCTCTGCTTTTTGGTTACTTTGTGTAAGGGCTTGTCTATCTTGTTGATTTTCTCAAAGAACCAACTCTTTGTGTCATTGATTCATTGTATTGTTCTCTTTGTTTCTATTTTATTGATTTCACCCCTCAATTTGATTATTTCCTGGCGTCTATTTCTCCTGGGTGAGTTTGCTTCTTCTTGTTCTAGAGCTTTCAGTTGTGCTGTTAAGTCACTAGTGTGACATATCTCCAACTTCTTTATGTGGGCATTTAGTGCTATGAATTTTCCTCTTAGCACTGCTTTCATAATGTCCCATAAGTTTGGCTTGTTACACATTCATTTTCATTGAATTCTAGGAAATCTTTAATTTCTTTCTTTATTTCTTCCTTTACCCATTGGTGATTCAATTGGGCATTATTCAGTTTCCATGAAATTGTAGACTTCTTGTAATTTTTGTTGTTGTTGTTGAAATCTAACTACTATCCATGGTGGTCTGATAAGATACAGGAGGTTATTTTAATTTTTTTGGTATCTGTTGAGATTTGCTTTGTGACCAAGTATGTGGTCAGTTTTGGAGAAGGTTCCATGGGGTGCTGAAAAGAAGGTATATCTTTTGTGTTAGGATGGAATAGTCTGTAGATATCTATTAAGTCTATTTGAGTCATAATGTCTGTTAGTTCCCTTATTTCTCTGTTAACTTTCTGTCTGGCAAATCTATCCATTGGTGAGAGTGGAGTGTTGAAGTCTCCCACTACTAATGTATGGGGCTTGATGTGCAATTTAAGCTTTAGTAATGTTTCTTTTACAAAGGTAGTTTCCCTTGCATTTGGGGCATAAATATTCAGAATTGAGACTTCATCTTGTTGGATTTTCCCTGTGATAAATATGTAGTGTCCTTTCCGATCTCTTTTAATTGATTTTAGTTTGAAGTTTATTTTATTAGACATTAGGAAAGCTACACCAGCTTGCTTCTTTAATTCATTTGATTTGAAAGTCTTTTCCTAGCCTTTTATTCTGAGGTGTCATCTGTCTTTGAAGTTGAGGTGTGTTTCTTGTATGCAGCAAATGAATAGATCTTGTTTTAGTACACATTCTGTTAGCCTGTGTCTTTTTATAGGTGAATTGAAACCATTGATATTGATGAATATTAATGAAAAGTTATTGTTAATTCCTGTTATTTTTTGGTTGTAGTATTGTATGTTTCCCTTCTTTGGTATTTGATGGTATGGGACTATCTATTGCCTGTGTTTTCATTGGTGTATCTAACTTCCTTAGGTTGGATTTCTCCTTCAAGTGCTTTCTGTAGGGTGGGATTTGTGGAGAGATACTGTTTAAATCTGGTTTTATCATGGAATATTTTGTTTACCCCATCTATGTGGATTGAGAGTTTTGCTGGGTATAATAGCCTGGGTTGGCATCCATAGTCTCTTAGTGTCTCCATAACGTCTGTCCAGACTTTTAGAGTCTCCATTGAGAAGTCAGGTGTTATTTCTATGGGTCTGATTTTATGTTACTTGGTCTTTTTTTTATATTTATTTTTTATTTATTGTATTTATTTTTTATTATTTTTATATTATTTTTATATATATTATATATATATAATATATATTATATTTTATATTATATTTTATTATATTTATTTTTATTTTATATTTATTATTTTATATGTTACTTGGTCTTGGTTACTTGGTCTTTATCCTTTGTAGCTCTTAATATTTTTTCTTTATTCTCTATGTTAGCAGTTTGATTATTATGTGACAAAGGGATTTTTTTTTACCCAGTCTATTTAGTGTTCTGTAACCTTCTTGTATCAGTACAGGCATTTCCTTCTCTAGGTTGGGAAAGTTTTCTTCGATGGTTTTTTTGAATATATTTTCTCTGCCCTTGGGTTAGTATTCTTCTCCTTCTTCTATCCCTATTATTCTTATGTTTGATCTTTTCATGGTGTCCCAAATTTCATGGACATTTTGGGTCATGACTTTGTTGGCTTTAGTGTTTTCTTTGACTGATGAATCTATTTCTTCTATTGCATCTTCAATGCCAGAGATCCACTCCTCCATCTCTTGCATTCTGTTGGTTATACTTGTACCTATAGTTCCTGTTCATTTACTCAGATTTTCCATTTCCAGCATTCCATCAGTTTGTGTCTTCTTTATTGTCTCCATTTCAGTTTTGAAATCTTGAACTGTTTTCCTCACTTGTTTAATTGCTTTCTCTTGGCTTTCAAGGGATTTAATGATTTCTTCCCATTTTTTTTTTTGTTTGACTTTTCCTCGAATTCTTTAAGGGAATTTTTCATTTCCTCTTTTAAGACCGCTAATATCTTCTTAAAGTCATTTTTATGGTTGATATCTTCTGTTCCTTCTGTGTTGGGATGTTCAGGTCTTGCTGATGTAGGTTCTGATGAAGCCATATTGGTTTTTATGTTGTTGACTGTATTTTTGCACTGGCATCTACCCATCTCTTTCTTCACTTGGTGCATGTGGTGTGTATGTCTGAGGGAGCCTCTCTTGGTCTGATTGATACTCTTGATCCAGTGGGAGCTCATGATCTAGTCGATGCTGATGTACTCTTTGTCTCAGGGAGTAGCTCTTAGTCCAACTGGTGCTAGTGGGCTTTGTCTCAGAGTGTAGCTGCAGTCTTAGCACATGGTAGATGGTGGTAGTCTGACCTGGCTCCAGGAGGTCTGCCTGCCAACTGGCCTCTTAGTCCAGTCAGGTGATGGCATGCTCTGTCTCGGAACAATTTCAGTGTTGGAGTGTAGCTAGAGTTTTCCTGCCTTGCCCACAGTCAGGACAAATCTCTGTCACCCGCCAGTCCCACAGCCGCTCAGACCCAACCAAGTAAACACAGAGACTTATATTGCTTACAAACTGTATGGCCGTGGCAGGCTTCTTGCTAACTGTGCTTATAGCTTAAATTAGTCCATTTCCATAAATCTATACCTTGCCACATGGCTGGTGGCCCACCGGCATCTTCACATGCTGCTGGTCATGGCGGCGGCTGCAGTCAGTCCTTCTGCCTTCCTGTCCTTTTATTTCTCCTCTCTGTTAGTCCCGCCTATCCTTCCTGCCTAGCCACAGCCGATCAGGTTTTATTTATTGATCAATCAGAACAACTTGACATACAGACCATCCCCCAGCACAGCCAAGTGCAGACCATCTCAGACACCTGCACTCAGGCCCATGGTCCTAATCATCCTCTATGCGGACCTGCTGGGTAACGCCACAAAGAACCCAAGAAGGGCTCCCACAGGACATACAGAACATCCCACAGCATTGGAGGGTGGATGGGATTTGGGGAAAGTGGGGCTTGGGTGCAGGATGATGGGGGATGGTGGTAGTCTGACCTGTGTGCAGGAGGTCTGCCTGGCAACTGGCCTGAAACTGGAACTACAATGGGTGGTGGTGCAGGGGCACAGAGTTGTGCCCCTGGGCCCAAAGCCTAGGGGTTAGGGTGTTCAGGTATGAGAATAAAAACTCACCTCTTAGTCCAGTTGGGTGTTGGCATGCTCTGTCTTATACAAATTTCTTAATATTCCACAATTTAGAAGACAAAGTCCTCTCTCTTCCTCTCTCTTTCTGTCAGTGTCTGCTTTGTTACAGTATTGCTTAAAATGTTCACAAATAGGCTGAATTACTTCCTTTAAGAAAATCCAGGGGAAACCTTCAGCTAAAACATTAGTAGCCCATTGTGTATTTTCAAAGTTTGTGAGTCTTTTGGGTTTTATACACTGCCACTACTTAAAAGTAAATATATGATTATTTACTATTGCACTAGCTGTGTCCAACTACTCTCCCCCATCTTCATCTAAGTCTTACAATATTATGATCCTCTGTATAAAAAAACAAACAAAACAAAAATTACAAGGTGATTTGCAAGCCAACAAACCTAGTGCCAGATCATGAAATTTTTTGTGCATCAGTCACTTTTCCTGTGTTAGTCACTTCTTCCCTTTCCCTGGCCTAACTTCAACAATCCATCATCTCTAAACTCACAATCATAGTTCCTGACTTGTGGCTATGAACCCTTTGTGTGTTCTACCTCTAGACATGTGGTTTGGTAGCCATCTTCTTGTCCAATTTAACAGTTCTTCCATCAGTTTACCTGTATTAGCTCAGGTCACACATCTCCTGCACTAGACCAATCTAAGGAATGCCATATTATCTAATATACATCAATCATACAACCAATGAAGTCTACATGTGCAAGTCAAATTTTAGACATAATAACAGGAATGGTGAAAGTAGCATGTCTCCCATCAAATCTACTGGTTTTATACAAGTGGTCTTTATGAGAACTACCTAGATAAATAACAGGACACAGGATTTAAAATAGCAATTATTTACTTTATCAAAGAATTTAATTATTTTAAAGAACAAATGGAAAAACACTTCACTGAGCTCTAAGAAGATAACAATAAATGTGTGAGTGATGAGCAAACATACTACTGAATGATATAATCGATGATTCAGATTTAAAAACTGAATTCAATAAAGGAATCAAAACACTGAAGAGAACACAAGCCAAAATGAAGACAGAATTCAAAACACTTAGTATTTCAATTAGAGAACTAAGAGGAAACCCTTAATTGTAAAAGAAATAAAGAAAAAGATAGAATTTCAGGATATGAATACAAAGTAAAGGAACTAGATGAAATAAGCAAGAAAAATGAAAAAAAAAAGCCACAAGATAGGGACATACAGAAATGTGGGGCACTTTCAAATAACTAAATCTTTTAATTATAGGTATAGAAGAAGGAAAAGACTTTCAAGACAATGACATAGATCAAATTTTATCAAGATCACAGAAAAAAATCTTCAAACTAAGATAAGACATACCCTTACAGGTACAAGGAACACAGAGAGTACCAACCAGATAGGACAAAAAGGAAATACCCCATAGCATATCACAGTTGAAACACTAAATATAGAGAACAGAGAAAGAAATACTAAAAGCTACAAGAGAAGAAACAGAAGTAATATAGAAAGGAAAACCCATCATAACACCTAAATTTTGGTAGAAATCTTGAAGCCAAAAGAGTCTGGAGAGATTACTACAAATTCTACAAAACTATGACAACCAACCTAGAATATAATGTGTCACTCCAAAACTAACTTCCATAGTTGAAGGAGGAAGAATTTTTTCCATTATTCAAACAGCTTAAGATAGTCATATCCAACAAAGAACATACTAAATAGAGTACTGGAAGCAATACTCCAAAACGAAGAGAAACACAGCCAAGTGACTCTAAAGGAAAGCAAATGAAGTCATAATTTAATGAAAAACAAACCACTAACAAGAACACAGACTACACAATAATATCAAAATGACTGCAATCTATATACACCGTTCAATAATAACACTAAAGATTAATGGCCTCAACTCTCCAATCAAAGGATACAGTCTCTGGTCTTATTTTATCTTATTGTGCCATGTTAGGTTGATATCCCTGGGGACCTTCTCTTTTTTGAGGGAGGGGAGACTTGAAAGAGTGGATCTGTGGGAGAGGGGATGTGGACAAAGAACTGGGAGAGAGGAGGGAGCAGAAGCTGCTGTAGGATGTGTTGTATGAGAGAAGAATAAATATTTTTTTAAAGATACAGGCTAAATGAATGAACTGAAAAATAAAATCCATCTATCTGTTGTCTACATGTAGCTTCTATTAGCTTTAAAGATTGGCACCAGGTTAGAGTGACAGGAATGGGAAAACTGTATGTGAAGCAAGTAGGATTGCAGACCAGAAGAACACCTGTGGGAGCCTCCCGTTACACCATCTTTAGTAGATTTCACAGATCTTTTCTCTTACCCCCCTTCCCTTCACTTGTTGCTTAGTCCCATCCCTGCTCCTACTCCAACCCTACCCCAAAAAAGACAATTCTTGCTAACCCACAAACCAACTCTGTTTTTTTTTATTTTTTTATTAAGACATTTTTCTATTCATTCTATTTGCCAACCACAGATTGCGCTGTCCTCCCTCCTCCCACCATGCAGCCCTCCCCCCCCTCAACCCATGGCAGACCAAATCTTTAAAGGGAACCAGGTAGGTAGATTACAGATACTCATCTGTAACATCTCACCCTATGTTTCTCCGGGCATGATACCCTAGTTTTATCCATAGCTCTGTAAGAAACCACCTGATACAGTATTCACTGCCTCCTTTGTCCCCATCTCCTGTGGATCCGAATATCTTCCCCTCCCTTAACAAGATGCTTTATTCTAGCTCCCAAATCTAGTGGGTAGTATAGGAGACCTTCTGGGGTGACCTGTCTTCAATCTGCCCCAGCCTGAGGACAATAAATAAGCAGATCCTGATAGAAATCTCTGTATTCTCAACTCCCATGAACCCCCTCAGATTCTGAGACTATCCCCATCCCTAAGTGTCTGTGTCTGTGCCCAATATCCAGAAACACATTTCACTTGGAACTCCCAATTGTACACCTGTAGATAATTTCCTACCAGGAAACACTAAACCACTCCTCTCTCCTAAAATGTAGAGAGGAAATGAAGAAACAAAATACCCACCTGACAAAGACAAAACCAGATATCAGCACTCAGAACTATAATCTTTTGAATCCCAGATGCCTAGATGCAAGGATAAAAACACAATCAGTAGCAGGCAAGTCAGGATGATGTGTCTCCATTAGAGTCCAGTAATCAAACCTGTGAAGACAATGAATATTCTAATAAGGACAGCTGAAACTCAAGAAAAAGACTTTAAAACAACCTGTATGAATATAATGAAGATACTTAAAAAGGAAATGAATAAATCTCTTAAAGAAACCTAGAAAAACACAGTGAAAGGACATGAATAAAACCGTTAAAGACCCAAAAATGAAAATAGAATAAGTAAAAAAGATCCAAACCAAGGGGAATCTGGAAATAGAAAATGTAGGAATGAAAATAACAGGAATGACAGAGCCATGGTTCTCCAATAGAATACAAGAGATGCAAAAGAGGATCTCAGGTATTGATGATATGGTGGAAGAAATGGAGACATCAGTCAAAGAAAATATTAAATCTAAGCAACTCCTTACCCAAAACAACCAAGAAATATGGGAAACTATAAAAAGGCCAAATATAAGAATAATAGGAATAAAAGAAGGAGAAGAAACCTAGGTCAAAGCCACCCAAAATATTTTCAACAAAATATGGAAGAAAAAATTTCCTAACCTAAAGAAGGAGATACCTATCAAGGTACAAGAAACATATGGAAAACCAAGTAGATTGGAACAGAAAAAAAGTTCCCTTGCCGCATAATAACCAAAACACTAAGCATATAGAACAAAGAAAGAATATTAAAAGATGGACAGGAAACAGACCAAATAATATATAAGTATGGATCTATTAGAATTCCATCTGTTTTCTCAAAGAGAATCTAAATACCAGAAGGACCTAGAAAGATGTGTTACAGACTCTAGGAAACCACAAATGCTAACCCAGATTACTATACCCAGAAAAACCTGCAATAACCATAGATGGAGAAAATAAGATATCCCATGATACAGACAAAATTAAGCAATATTTATCTATTAACCCAATCCTACAGAAGGTGCTAGAAGGAAAACTTCAGCCTAAGAAGGTCAACTACAACCATGAAAACATGGGGAATAATTTATCCCAGACCAGGAAAATTGACATAACACTCTGCATCTTATCAGACCACCACTGATTAAAGTTGGATATCAATAACAATAGAAACAACAGGAAGTTCATGGAAACGGAGCAATTCTCTACTAAGTGAAACATGTGACAACATAACCAAACATGTTGGGCACAACGAAAGTAGTGCTAAGAAGCAAGTTCATAGCACTAAGTGCCTACATAAGAAATCTGGAGAGACCTCATACTAGCAACTTAACAGCACACCTGAAAACTCTAGAAGAAAAGGAAGAAATTATACACTAAAGGAGTAGATAGCCAGAAATAGTCAACTCAGGGCAGAAATCAATAAAATGGAAGCAAACAGAACTCTACAAAGATTCAATGAAACAAAGAGTTGGTTCTTTGAAAAACATCAATATGATTGTCAAACCCTTATCCAAATTAACTAAAAGGCAGAGAGTAAATATACCAATCAACATAGTAGGAAAAGAAAAGGGCAGCCTAACAAAAGACAGTGAGGAAATTCTGAGAATTAAAAGGATTCATACATTAAAAATCTATACTCCAACAGACTGGAAAACCATAAAAAATGGATAATTTTCTTGATAGGTACCACTTACCAAAGTTAAATCAAGATCAGATAAGCAATTTGGATAGACTGTAGTGAAAAGGAAGCAGTCATTAAATTCTCCCAACCACCTCCCCTGCAAAAAAAGTCATATTGCCAGATATCTTTAGCACAGATTCTACCAGACATTCTATGAAGACTTAATGAAAATAAATACTCCTCAAATAGAAACAGAAGGAACTGCCCAATTTATTTTATGAAGTAACAGTAACTCTGATACCCAAACCACATAAAGACCTAACAAAAAAAAGAGAATTATAGACCAATTTCTCTAATGAAGACACATGCAAAAATACTCAATAAAGTACTTGCAATCAGAATCCAAGTGTTCTCCACCACCAGGATGAAGTAGACTTCATCTCAGAGATGCAGCAATGGTTCAAGATAGAAAAATCAATAAATATAATCCACTACATGAAAAAAAAACTAAAGTAAAAAATATATAATAATCTCATTAGATGCAGAAAGGGTCTTTGACAAAATCTACACCCCTTTCTGATAAAAGTCCTGGAAAGATTATGTATACAACATAATAAATGCAGTTTACATCTAGCCCATAGCCAACACCAACTTAAATGAAGAGAAACTCAAAGCAATTCCACTAAAATCAGGACCAAGACATGATTATCCTCTCTCAGCATACCTACTCAATAGAGTACTTGAAGTCTTAGCTAAAACAAAAAGGCAACAGAAGGAAATCAAGGGGATACAAATCGGAAAGGAAGAAATCACTGTATCTTTACTTGCAGGTGATATGATAGTATAATAAGTGACAAGAAAAATTCCACCAGGGAAATCATACAGCTAATAAACACATTCAGGAAAGTAGCTAGATACAAAATTACTTCAAAACAAACAAACAAATAAACCACAATAACATTAGCTCTTCTATACACAAATGGCAAATGAACTGAGAATGAAATCAGAGAGCCAACACCATTCATAGTAGCTTCAAATATCTTGGGGCTAACTCTCACCAAGAAAATGAAAGATTTGTATGTTAAAAAAAAGTTTTTGAAGAAAGAAATTGAATAAGATATCAAAAATTTGTCATGGATCAGTAGTATTAACATAGTAAAAATGGTCATCCTGCAAAATCAATCTACAGATTGAATACAATCCTCATTAAAATCCCAACACATTTCTTTTTTTTTTATTTTACAATACCATTCAGTTCTACATAACAGCCACAGATTCCCTTGTTCTCCCCCTTCCTGTCCCCCTCCCCTTCCCCCCAGCCCATGCCCCATTCCCACCTCCTCCAGGGCAAATCCCCCCCCCCCAGGACTGAGATCAACCTGATAGACCCAGTCCAGGCAGGTGCAGTCCCCTCCTCCCAGATTGAGCCAAGCATCCCTGCATAAGTCCCAGGTTTCAAACAGCTAACTCATGCAATGAGCCCAGGACCTGGTACCACTGCCTAGATGCCTCCCAAACAGATCAAGCCAATCAACTGTCTCACCTATTCAGAGGGCCTGATCCAGTTGGGGGCCCCTCAGCCTTTGCTTCATAGTTCATGTGTTTCCATTCGTTTGGCTATTTGTCCCTGCCCAACACATTTCTTAATGGATCATCAAAGGACAATCCTCAGTTTCACATGGAACCAAAATACCCAGGGTAAGAGAAATAATCCTGAACAATAAAAGAACTGCTGGAGGAACCAGTATTTCTGATTCCAGGTTGTACTACAAAGCTATTGTAATTAAAAAAAATAGCATAGTATTGGCATAAGAAAGAGACATATTGATCAACAGAATCAAATTGAAGAGCCAGACATAAATCCTCACATATATGGACACCTGATTTGTTTTATAAAAATAGCCAGACATACACACTGGAAAAAAAGACAGTATCTTCAACAAATTATGCTGGTCAAACTCAATAGTGGCATGTAGAAATATTCAAGTAGATCCATACTTATCACTCTGGAGAAAACTCAACTTCAAATGAATCCAAGATCTCAACATAATACCAGATATACTGGGCCTGACAGAAGAAAAAGTAGGAAATAGCCTTGAACTCATTGGCCCTGGAGAAGACTTTCTGAACATAACACTGTTATCACAGGCACTAAGATCAACAATTAATTAATGGGACCTCATAGAACCAAAAAAATTCCATATGACAAAGGTTACTGTCATTTGAACAATGTGGCAGCTTACAGAATTGGAAAATATTTTCAGCCATTCCACATATGATAGAGAACTGATATCTAAAATCTATACCAAACTCAAAAAACTAAATATCAAGAAAATAATCCAATTTTTAAAAATGTGGTACATACCTAAAGAGAGAATTCTTAATAGGGGATACTCAAGTGGCTGAGAATTGCTTAAAATAATTTTTATCATTTCTTAGTCATCAGGGAAATCTAAATTAAAATAAATTCAAGATTCCAATTTACTCCCATCAGAATTGCTAAGATCAACAGCACAAGTGACAGCGCATGCAGGTGAGGATGTGAAATAAGGGGAATATTTATCTGTTGCTAGTAGAAGTGCAAACATGTACAGCCACTATGGAAGTTGGTGTGGCAGTTCCTCTAGAATAAGGGAATCAGTCTATCTCAAGATTCAGCTATACCAGGCTTGGGTAAAGGACACTTCAAGGACATTTACTCAACCTTGTTCATTGTTCCTCTATTCATAATATCATAATACACAGAAATTAGAAGCAACCTAGATGTCCATCAAAAGAAAACTGGATAAAGAAAATGTCATGCATTTACACTGTGGAGTATTACTCAGCTGTGAAAAAATTGGCATCATGAAATACGTAGGCAAATGGATCAAGCTGGAAATATCATTCTGAATGAGGTAAACTAGACACAGAAAGATAAATATGATATGTATTTGTTTATATGTAGATATTAGCCTTTTAAAAATGATAACCAAGTTACAATTCATAGAACCAGACACGTTAAGTATAAAGGAAAGGACTGGTGGTACATACACAGATCTCCTTCCTGGGGGAGATAACAGAATAGATTTTATGGGTGGACTTGGAGTGGGAGGAATGGGAAATGGGAAGATCAGTTTAGGAGGAGGAGGTAAGAGATGAGATTAAAGGAGAAATGCAAGGAGAGACAGATAGAATTGAGGGGCATTAGAGGGAAGGTATGGAAATCTAGTGCAGTTTAAACTCCCTAAAATATATGAAGGCAACCGCAATGAAGTCTCTAAATAATGAGCAAGACAGAGTCCAAACTGATCATCTCTTGTCACCAAATGAAGCTTCTAGTACCAGGCTCAATTGTATCCAATTAAGTTGTTGGTCAAAGGGGTATCATCGAAAACTACAAACAACTCAAGCTGATGTCAAGTCAATACTTTGCTCTCCACAAACTCACTGCCAAGCCCCATTGCTGAAAATAACACCCACACAGTTCATCAAATACAAGAGATTGAGCTGGTTCCTATAGAGAATCTTCACCCCTCCATTCTAGTTTATTCAGTAAGGGAAAGTATTCTTTGTCTACTAAAAGAGGGAGGTAAACATCAACAAAAGCTTTATCTACAATCTGTCATGCCTTAAAATATATTAGGTAAATGGTGGCAAAAAGCTTATGGGAACAACCAACCAATATCTTATTTGACTTAAGCCCACTCCCTGAAAAAGAACCCATACATGACACTGCTTGGATGACAAAGAACCAGAGACTTGATAACCTAAAGACCTAGGGTAAAGGCAAACACGACTTGTCTAAAAAAAAAAGTAACAATAAATGACTACTAATGATATTCTGCTATAGTCATAGATTGGTGCCCTATTCATCCTTCATCAGACAATCTTGCTCTTGTAGCAGATGGGAAAAAAATGCATAGTCCCACTGCCAGATATTGCACATCAAGAGAGAACTTGGAACATACAGCACTAATTGGGATATCACCATGAAATACCTGCCTCTGAGCTCAGGGAACCCAACAGAAGAGGATGCAGAAAGAATGGAAGAGATAGAGGGAATGGAGGACACCAGGAGAACAAGTCCCTCTATATCAATATGCACAAAACTAATATGAACTCACAGAGATGGAAGCAGCATGCAAAGGCCCTACACAAGTCTGCTCCAGGTCCTCTGTGTATACATTATGGCTTCCAGTTTAGTCTTTTTATGGGATCCCTGAGTGTGTGAATGTTGAATCTCTACTTCTTGTGCCTTTTCTTGAGGCTGTTTCCCCTCTGTTGGTTTGCCTTGTCCAAATTTGATGTGATGGTTTATTTTACTGTATTTTCTTCTGTTATGTTTTGTTGTTATCTCTTAGAATCCTGTTCTTTTCTAAGAGAGACAGAAAGGAAGTAAATCTGGATGGGTGAGGCAATAGGAAGGAACTAGGAGGAGCATAGGGAGGAGAAACTGTAATGAGTATTTATTGTATGAGAAAATAATCTATTTTTAATAAAAGTGGGAAATTAAAAAAGAAAATATGTGGCTGTTTAGAAAAAATGCATTTACAAAAGAATTTGACTATGGTAAATGCAATTAAAGAAAGATTATTACAGATAAAGAAAATGACAATTTTGTCCATTAAGTATTTGCTCTTGAAATTCTGGGTGTTAATATTTAACAAGCTCATTCATCAAATGGGAAAGCCCAGTGCACCATCATGTTCTTTCCTCAGCCCCAATAAATTCATAACATTAATCCAATCTCATAAACTATAAAACCAATATCCCTGTCTAGGCTCTGCTGACAGCATCTACAGCTTGGAATATACCTGTCTTCCCAACATAGTCTTAATACATGTGATGGTTACTTTTAATTGTCAACTTGATATAATGCAAAATCACCAGGGAAAAAAGGCTCCATGTGGAATTTTATAGGTAAGGTAACCTATTGGTATGTTTATTGGAATAAACTTGATTACAATAATTCATATGAGAAGCCATAGCTTAAAATATGAGTGGCACCATTCCCTAGTTTGGGTTCCTGGACTATATAAACAAGGAGAAAGTGAGTTAAGCATGTGGATGCATACATTCCTTCTCTCTCTATTCTTGGCCTTATATGTGGCTAGGCTCTTCATGTTCCTGCTTGAATTCCCTGCAATGACAGATTGATTGTACCCTAGAATTATAAATCCAATAAACCCTTATTTCCTAACAACTGTATTTGTTATGGTATTTATTCCAGCAACAGGAAACAAAACCACAACACTACTAATTTCATAGTTTTTGGCATAATGTTTCACAGTCCTGTCACTGCACTGTAATCAGCTGAAAAACTTTAACTTTTGATTGATTATATATCATTCGTTTATGTTGATGTGGAAAGTGCAGTTTATATATTGTTTTGACCAAAGCAAAACAAGAATGGAAATTTATAGACTCGGTGAAAATTTAACACACAGAACAACAAGGGACTGGTAGAAATGTAGAATGTAATATTTATAATAGGCTAGGAAATATATGAAATCTTAAGTACCTTCCCAAATTTAGAATGAATATTTAAAAATAAAATACTAATAATGAAGAACCAATGTTCTGTCAAGAAATTCTTTGAATGACAAAATATAGACAGGTGTTACAAGAATAAATATCTGCAGATACAAAGAAAGACAGGTTGTAAGACCACTTTAGACTCATTTTCTTTTTAGATTTTTTATTATCATTTTATTTTATTTTACAATATAATTTAATTCTACATATCAACCATGGATAACCTTGTTCTCCCCCCTCCGTCCCCCCTCCCCTTCCCTCCATCCTACTCTCCATTCCCATCCCTATACCACTCTTGGGCATGTACCCAAGGAATGCTCAATCATACCACGAGGGCACTTGCTCAGCTATGTTCATATCAGCATTGTTTGTAATAGCCAGAACCTGGAAGCAATCTAGATGCCCTTCAACTGAAGAGTGGATAAAGAAAATGTGGTACAAATACACAATGGAATACTACTCAGCAGAGAAAAACAATGACATCATGAGGTTTGCAGGCAAATGGATGGATCTAGAAAAAAAATCATCCTGAATGAGGTAACCCAGACTCAGAAAGACAAATATGGTATATACTCACTCATAGGAGGACACTAGATGCGGAACAAGGATGACTGGACTGCTACTCACAACACCAGGGAGGCTACCTGGAAAACAGGACCCCAAAAAAGACACGGGGATTGCCCAGTGACAGAGAAATGGATGAGATCTACTTGAACAGCCTGGACATGAGTGGGAGTAATGAAGGGCGAGGGTCAAGGGAAAGAGAGCTTGGGGGAGCGGGAGATCCCAGCTGGATCAAGAACAGAAAGGGAGAACAAGGAATAGGAGACCATGGTAAAAGAAGACCACATGAGAATAGGAAGAAGCAAAGTGCTAGAGAGGCCCACAGAAATCCGCAAACATACCCCCACAATAGACTGCTGGCAATGGTCAAGAGACAGCCGGAACTGACCTACTCTGGTGATGGGATGGCCAAACACCCTAACTGTAGTGCTAGAAATTCCATCCAATTACTGAAGAAACTGGATGCAGAGATCCACCGCCAGGCCTTGGGTGGAGCTCCGAGAGTCCAATTGTCGAGAAAGAGGAGGGTTTACATGAGCCAAACGATTGGAAACACATGAACTATGAACGAATGGCTGAGGAGCCCCCAAGTGGATTAGGACCTCTGAATAGGTGAGACAGTTGATTGGCTTGATCTGTTTGGGAGGCATCCAGGCACTGGGACCGGGTCCAGTGCTCAATGCATGAGTTGGCTGTTTGAAATCTGGGGCTTATGCAGGGACGTTGGCTCAGCCTGGGAGGAGGGGACTAGCCCTAGAGAGAGAGAGATTTACTACTCAAAATCACCATCTCCTCAAGTCTTTGTAATCCAAACCATTTTGTTATAGTGGTGCTTATTGCTATTTGGTTCTGAAACTTCTAATGTACTCTGCATTCTCTGTCATGGTTCCTCTCTCATGCATCAGCCTATTTATGGACATTCATCTGTGATTTGGCTTAGGCCTAGCTTTAAGACCTCTCACCTCTGAAAAGCATCACTGGTACTCTCTGCTCATGTTCAGATGTGAGTTATGTTTGACACCCCAGGGACAGTTCATAGCTGACAATTTGAATCATATCATCTGCCAATGAGAAATGGTCTGTCATAAGTTCAATACCTCATGTGTTTCCAAGGTGATTCTGATTCTGAATCTAAGAAACTGCAAGTACTTCTAGGCAGTGTGGGTATTGTTGGAGTTTCATCACTTAGTAGGATGTATTTGGAGTCTTACAGTCAGTAGGTGGCTCAGAAATTGGCCCAGAGGTCATTCTTAAACAACAGTGGCAAAACCAGATTTTGCTCATATTGTCCCATCACCTTCCCCTTTAGCTGGAAATAATACCCCTTTACAGTAGTTCTTTGTTCCATTAGTGCCCACTGTCACCTCCCAAGGATGTAGACTAAGGAAGGGCAACCAGGTCAGAATTGGTTTTGGTTCCTGTTTTATCAAAGACTCTTTACTATCCTCTTTCTTTGCTTTTCCATCCAATGTAATCTATTTTAAACCCTTGAAACATTAAAAAGAAAATCTAATTTTACCCCATTCCTCAGGACAATCGTTCCCTAGCCTGTTCCTATTCTTTCTAAGGAAAGCTACCTTGAGCCATTCTAAAGACTCCACTATTTTTCCTTTCTAAAAGGAAAATGTTTTTAATGAGTCTTAGAAACTTCTATAGTCTTTTGTTGTTGTTGATCTCCCTTTGGAAAGAAAATAACACCTACTACTCTCTATACAAAAAGCAACTTTATGAGATGGGAGATACATGAAAGAGATAAACGTGTTCTTCTGTTTCTTTCTAGCTTTAAATACATATCACCTTGCCACACTACTTTTGTACTCACCATGGATATATGTCACCACTTAAAAACAATCCTTTTCCTTTTTGTGCAAACTAAGTAACCCTCATGATTCCCACACTCATGTTTACAACTTTGCATAATCCCATCTTTTGGAGTGGGATCTGAGGCTGGCTTCTAGTAGAGTATGGCAAAAATTGACCAGCTAGAATTCCTGCTATTACAGTTTTGCATATGAGCTGTTGCTAGCAGACTCCCTTTAGTTTTTCTCTCCTTGAAGTCTGTGAAGAAAGGAATTGATTATTACCAAGAGACTCCTAATTGGGTAAGTAATACTTCTTGACTCTTGCTGCTGTGTGAGGATGCAACTCTATCTAGCTTATAGATATCAATATTTTTGAGAATTTGGCTAAACCATCCCTGGATTTCTGACCTGTGAGACCATGAACAGATGATGTAGTCAGCAACCAGACTGAATTGTTATACCGCACAGAGCATGAACAATTTAACTTACAAATAACTTTCCCACACAGTAATGTGTAGATGTAACCAACTGTCTTATTAAATAAGAAACACAGAACCAATGCAAAGAAGAAAGCCAGGAAGTCAGAGCTAAGAGTTAAAATCTTACCCTTCCTCCTGTGGTGGTCCTACCTCCCTGAAAGAGAGCTACTTCCTTGGTTAAAGTCTTCATATAGACTTTCTGTTCTGCCTTCTCATTGGTTGTAAACCCAACCACATGACCTCTTCATCATTGCCTGTCTGTACAGACCTCCAGGTCTTCTAGGGTTGGTATTGAGATTATAGGCATGTGTATACAATGCTGGCTGTATCCCTGAACACACAGAGACTTACCTAGCTCTGCCTACCAAGTGCTAGGATTAAAGGCATGTACCACCACCGCCCAGCTTTCCTATGGCTTGCTAATAGCTCTGACCCCCGGCTACTTTATTTATTAACATACAAATAACACTTTAGTACAAATAAAATATCATCATAGTAATGTGGCTTGTGAGTTTGGTATCAATGCTCCTGTCTGTCTTCCCCTGTTGTTGAACTGACCATGTATGTCATTTACTGAAATCTCTGTTCATTCATTCTTCAGTTTCCTTATTACTCTCACATATTCTACTTGAAATGACTTACCTTTTGTGTTTTTCTGGTAAGCAACTATGTATACTTGAAAGCCAAATATAGAGAATACCCCAATTCTATCCCTGAAAGCACATACCCTGCAACCTTTCTCTAGGTTAATGAAATTACTTTATTTGTGTGTGTGTGTGTTCTCAAAACAATTTTACTGACTAGAATCCTTAAAGAGCTGACCATTGTTACATCAGAGTTCATTTCAGTGTGGTTTTCCCTCTTGTTTTCTTTACTGTCTTAGAATGGACACTAGGCACTACTAGTCTTAAATCACTAGAATCTAGAATAGTGGCTTGAAATACAGCTGGCATTCTAAAAATATTTCTTTTAAATTGAATCAAAGTAACTTATCTTCTCAAAAGTAGAGTATTTTAGTGTTTGGCACATGATGGGCACACTAATTTTTAAATGAATATTCTGCATATGATTACCCACATTACTAACAATAGTACCTAACAAGCTGGCAAGGAATCATCATAAATTGGAGGCTACTGGCTGGGCAGTGGTGGCGCACGCCTTTAATCCCAGCACTCGGGAGGCAGAGGCAGGTGGATCTTTGTGAGTTCGAGGCCAGCCTGGTCTCCAAAGCGAGTTCCAGGAAAGGCGCAAAGCTACACAGAGAAACCCTGTCTCGAAAAACCAAAAAATAAATAAATAAATAAATAAATAAATAAATAAATAAATAAATAAATAAATAAATAAATAAATAAATAAAAATAGGAGGCTACTGTAATGAGGCAGAGGCAATTCAGGCTATAAGAAATTACTTGATTTTTTAATAACATTAAAGGCTACAATTTCCATTTTATAATCACATGATGCTTACATAATACTTGAATAAATACATATAATCATGGCATTCAAATACAGGAAAAAAGAGCTGACTAAGAATCTGGTAGAGGACTTTACATAATTATGTTTCTTAAAAGAAGTATTTATTTCAACAATCAAACTAAAGAAATGAAAAGCTCCTTTCCAATTAGTCACACAATTTTTTTGCAGTTAATAATAACAACCCTTGGAATGGCTGACAATATAATAGTGTGGTACAACAAAGAATGTACGTAAAATCTAAGGACAAGGCTGCAATAATAGCAGTGTATTGAAATGCTAGACATAATATCCAATAGCATGGAAAAGATCAAAAGCCAATGTACTTGAACGATGGGTATTGAATGCTCAAAGTCTTTCACTGACAGTAGAAGAAAGAAATGGCATCATCAATACTCATCTTGAGTGGTTAAAGTAATCTTAGCTCAAGGATTGAAAATATTTATAAAAAATAAAGTGAGAGAAAGTAGCTTATATTTTTCATTCTTTAAAGTTTCAGTCATAAAATCCTCCTGAAATCTTTGGAATTTCAGTCTCTCCAATATAACAAAACATACATACATACTCTCCAATATAACAATAACATAGATACATACACATACAACTATTTGTATAATGATCAAATCAAAGTAGTTACGTATAAAAATCAAAGTAAACAAATTGTGTAAAAATGTTTACATGAAGATTCTGAAGTTAGGAAAGTCTTTCAATTTCCCAGGATGATAGTCATAATGAGTTGGGAAGGTATCTTACTTGAAAGAGTGTTCATGTAGCAAGTCCAAGGCCATGGGTTTGATCCCTAGAAGTGTTTAAACTGGTTTTATAGGCACATGCCTGTAAACACAGTACAAGGATTGCAGATGCAGGAGGACCAGGAGTTCAAGGTCAAGCTATATAGCATAATGACTTTGAGGCTGCCTTGTCTGCATGAAACCTCATTTCAAGCAAAGGGAAAGAAAGGAGGGGTGGAAGAAAAGAAGGAAAGGATAATTTGCTTTATAACTTCAAATGGCTATTTAATTATCATTTTAATATGAATTAACCTAACACTCTTGTCTGTAGGAGGTACTTCAGAGTTATTCTCTCTCTGTCTCTCTCTCTGTCTCTCTGTCTCTCTCTGTCTCTCTGTCTCTCTGTCTCTCTCTCTCTCTCTCTCTCTCTCTCTCTCTCTCTCCTGCATTATATATTCCATTTTTGAGGGCAACTGAACTGACACCAGTGGCCTGGCCTGATATTCAAGATGATCCTGTCCACCCAATTCCCAACAATTTCAGTGAATGAGCTATCTTCCTTCACCTGCACTTGATTTTTGTCTGAAAACTGTTGGAATGAGTCTGAAAAGTGAGCTTATGTGCCATTTTCCCCCTGAGTGAGTGAAGGTGCTTACAAAAATCTAAGCTGAGTTTTTATGTTAACAGTTTTATTTTTTATTATTTTATTTTATAATTAATTTAATTTTACATATCAGCCACAGATTCCTTGAATAACTGACTATAAAAACAGTGCATGTCTCAGGTCCTATCCTTCTCAGCTCTATATCTTCCCACTGAACTTGTGATATTTTATAAAAGGTATACAGCACAAAGAACACCAAAGAGTCGCTGAATGCAGCACAATTTGACAGTGGAATACAATTCTCATTTGAACTAGAGACCACATTATGACGATTTTGTGAGAGCTAAGAAACCTTTGATTAACATCAAATACAACAAAATAACACCAAAGGTGTCAACTCTCCTGCATTATTTCATTCTTCAAAGAAAAGGAGCTATAAAGGACAACAGTCAGTTTAATATAGGTTCTTATTTCAAAAACTAGCACAGACTCCAGGTTGTATTATTTACCTGTTTAATTATTTTAAACAGAAAAATGAATTTATC
The DNA here is from genome assembly GCF_049852395.1 of Peromyscus maniculatus bairdii. Lineage (NCBI taxonomy): Eukaryota > Metazoa > Chordata > Mammalia > Rodentia > Cricetidae > Peromyscus > Peromyscus maniculatus. The sequence goes on along the minus strand of NC_134857.1, from coordinate 17,061,520 downwards.
AGTTAGCATTCCCCCTCAAAATTCGTAAGTCATTAATTTTGACATCAGTAAACTCTTGTGGTTGAAATATGTAATTATTTGTCAAATTTCACCTAATTAATTTATACCATTATGGTCAGACAACTTTCTTTCATTTTCTTTTCTTTAAATATAATTTGTTATACTATAGCCCAGGAAGGCCTGAAACTCATCATATAGTTTTGAACTTAGGACAACCCTCTTCTGTGTATCAAGAAGTATAAACAGATTAAAGCAAAGCATGACACTAAGTAGAATAAAAGGAATTGTGACCTCAGAGCAAGACCTCACTCAGATAAGATTCAAACCTGTGAAAACAAATTTAAAAAAATAGTGAAAAGTAATTAAAGAAAAGCTTAGGCCTGAGTGTGGTGGCACACACCTTCAATTCCAGAACTCAGGTGGCAGAGGCAGGCATATCTCTTATTTCAAGGCCAGTTTGGTCTACAGAGAGAGTTCCAGGACAACCAAGCTTAGGCAGTGTAAGAAATATTAGAAAACTGAAAGCTGATGTAATTGAATGATGGGGCATCTTCCAGCCCAATCAAGTAGCTTAACTTGACAGTGTCAGCCATTTGGTTCTGGTGTTTGAGTCAAGGATATAAAACAGGGATTTTGTAAGCTCTTTCCCAGAACTAAGGAAAGCTATTGAGGCCAGGTGTATGTCAGGGATGTACCTGCTTGGAGGCCTAGAGAGGCCATTGTATGAAGCTATGAAAGTGAAGCCTGGATTGCCTTGAAGACCCCAAGATGCCAGAGCTGTAGGATACTTGCTCAGAAGAGCTGCCAACAGGGAGTTGAACCAGACCAAGAGAAATAAGTGTGTTGTAGTTAACAAAGCTGAATGGAGTTGGGGATCTGAAGAGCAAATTGACATCAGACATGGAGACAAAGTGTTTGGAGTTTGTCCAGCTGCTTTTTGGTCTTGCTTTGGTTCAGTACTTCCTTACTATGCTCCCTTCTCTACATTTTGGAATAGTAATGTATATCCTGTGCCATTATATGTTGGAAGTATGTGATCTGCTTTTTAATTTTGGTTGTACAGGGGGTTATAGTTATAGGTAAGAAAATTCCATGAGTATCAGAGTTTTTGAACAGTGGGGTTTTAGGTAGAACTGAGACTCTGATATACTATGGGGACTTTTTGTTATACTAAATGCACTTAGCAATGACTGCAAGACTTTGAAGGTCAGGGAGTGGAATGTGGTAGTTTGAATAAAAATGGTCCTCATAGGCTCATGGGGAATGGCATTATTCAAAAGGATTAGGTCATGTGGCCTTGTTGGAGTAGATGTGGCCTTGGAGGAGGAAATGTGCCACTGAGTGTGGGCTTTAAGGATTCAAATGATCAAGCTTGTCCTAGTGTCTTTTTTCCTTCCTAAAGCCTATGGATCCAGATGTAGCACTCTGGCTAACTCTCCAGCACCATGTCTGCCTGCATGCCTCCAGTCTTCCCACCAAGACTCTAGAGAAAAAGGGAAAAGCAAAGAACACTCTGTCTCTGACTTGACCCCAAGCTGGAGACCAGGGCCCAGGGAAAAACACCCTGGCCCTTTCTTGACTCAAAGCTCATGAGAGTTGAAAATCTGCCTCAACACATGACCTAGCATAATCACCAAACAATGCTTCCAGCCATGCTATATGTCTTAGGGTTTCTATTGCTGTGTCAAAACACTGTGACCAAAAACCAAGTTGCAGAGAAAAGAGTTTATTTGGCTTACACTTCCATATCACTGTTTCTCTCTAAAATAAGTCAGCATAGGAACTCAATCAGGGCAGAATTCTGTGGACAGGGGCTGATGCAGAGGACATGGAGGGCTACTTTGTAGTGGCTTGCTTCCACTGGCTTGCTCAGTCTGCTTTCTTATAGAATCCAGGACTACCAGCCCATGGATGATACTACCCATAATGGGCTGGCCCCTCCTGCATCGATCACTTATTGAGAAAATGCCTTAAAGATGGATCTCATGGAGGCATTTCATCAATTGAGGTTCTTTTGTCTCTGATGTCTCTAGTTTGTGTCAAGTTGAAACACAAAACTGGCAAATATACTATACTTTTCCACTAGCTAAATATACGTGCTCCTAAAACTGTATAAAAGCCCTCCTCTCTGTACAACCCTCCTCTTTCTCTGTTCTTGGTCAGCCATCATTATATGTTTCTTTCCAATAAACCTCTTGTGTGATATTTGTTACATAGGATAACTTTGGGTTATTTCTTGGTTCTCAACTGCCAAGATGCCCTTGCAATGGAAAAAAAAAAAAAAAACCTTTTAAAGATGACAATGAACTAAACTTGTGAATTGTCAGCCAAACTCAATTAAATGTTTTCTTTTATGAGTTACTGTGGTCATTGTTTCTCTTCACAGTAATAAAAACCTAAGTAAGACAAGTGATATCTATATGTATGTATGTATCTGTCTCTGACTTTCTGTGTGTGTGTATGTGTGTGTGTGTGTGTGTGTGTGTGTGTTTAAGAGAGAGAGGGGGAGACAGAGAGAGAAAGAGAGAGAGAGAGAGAGAGAGAGAGAGAGAGAGAGAGAGAGAGAGAGAGGAGATTTCTATATAAAATCTGTGCTATATTCACCAAAATATACATCCATATTATAGCTTGATACATGTTGTATGTACTTGAACTTAATGAATATTTACAGTTTCTCTAAATTATGATGTTGAAATTTAGAAGAATAAGTGTTGTATAGTCAACTAGATGATTCTGAAACATAGTTATGTTTTTAGTTCATTTTTCACTTTGTAGACTCTCAAATAAAAACTGGATCCTTTTGTATATATCAGTTCTTGACTTGGTGCTAACCTGACTGGGAATTAGCCATTGTATTACAACAGTTCTACTAAAAGGCAGTCCCTGAAATTATAGGCTATTTTCAGTCTATAACATTCCATCTACCCAAGTCACATGTATTAATTTGGTGTCCACTAGGTCACTAAACTGATTGCATTGAGAACCTAACAATTTTCTAATTTTTCAAAAAATACAAATAGTATACCTTGTCTTTGAATAATATAATTTATCTGATTTAAAGCAGAAAATCCATTGAAATGTTTCCACTCAAGGTAGTGATGTCCAAATGTCAAAATAAATAATCCAGATATAAAATGTTGCATAGCTTTATTGTTTATCACATGAAAGAAAACATTTGCATTATAGTTCTGTCTAGAATATGATATTTACTAGAGAAGAGAAAATCAGATATAACATATTTAGAAATGGCAGAAAGCAATTAGTAGTCTAGCTTTCCTTTTCTCTTTCTCTTCTATGATTCTTTTATGTGCAAATTAAAAAAGCATTTTATTGCTAGAAAACTCTATTTGAGGTGAATAGTTATATAGAAAAAAGTCTCAGGAACTGCCATTAAGTATACAAACTTTATTTTGTCATGTGGTTGTTTTTCCTGAGTTTGACTGCTGTTTTTGTTTGATTTTTACTCTTCACTCTTGGGGGAACTCACTATCCACCTCCCAAATAAATATACACATAAATATACATGAAGGCTTATTCTTTCTTATGAATGCCAGGCCTTAGTTTGGCTTATTTCTAGCCAGCTTTTATTGACTTAAATTATTCCATGTAGCTTTTGCTTCTAAGTGTTTTCCTTTTCTTACTTCTGTACTCTTGCTTTCACTCTTACTCTGGCCTGACTGTGTGGCTGGGTGGCTGGCCCCTTCCATTTCTTATTGCTTGATACCACTTTCTTTCTAATCTCTCTTTTTCTACTATTTATTCTCTCTCTGTGCCAGCCCTGCCTATCCTTTTTACTATCTTGTTATTGGCCATTCAGCTCTTTATTAGACCAATCAAGTGTTTTAGAGAGGTAAAGTAAAGCAGCTTCAGAGAGTTAAACAAATAAAAGAGTACAACACATCTTTGCATCATTAAAACAAATGTTATATAGCATACACAAATGTAATACATCTTAAAATAATATTCCACAACAGAGTGGTTAGTAATGAACTAAATTAGAATAGATATGATCACCATAGAAAGCCCTTAGGAAATTAGGCCTATTACACAGTGGAAGCACAAGGAAGCTTCAGGAGGCCCATCCCCTCCTGGAAGAGATATAATAAGCTATCAGTTGCTTAGGGATAAATTACCCATGGTCCTGTGGATAAATAAAAACCATGCTCCTGTAAGTAGCCTCATAAATGCATTGCTTTATTAAGTTTTGCTTGGATGTAATATTTCTTTGATCTATCATTGTCTTTGGTACTTGTGGTAAATAGGAACAGACTCCAAACAGAAAGTTACATACCCACATTATAGGATTTAAGTAAATTGAAAGCTTAAATAGAGAACACTGAACTCTTGATGCAAACTGCATCAGATATATGAGTTGAAGTTTCTTAAAAGTATATGGTTAGACAAAAAGCTACTCTTCAAGAGAAAGAAGATAGTCTCACAAGAAAGAATGTTTCATGAATGAAGAATACTACATAGAAACTACATGGAAAGTGTGTGGATGAAAAAATGACCCAGCAGTTAAGCTGTTTTTCCAGAGGACCTGGGTTTGAGTCCTCATACCCATCAGCAGCTCACAAGTATCTAACACCTCTTTCAGGCAATCTGGTGGCCTCTTCTGTCTTCTGAAGGCATCGAACATATGTGGCTCAAAGACTTACATGCAGGTAACACTCCCATATGTATAAAATAAATGATAATACTATTTGTAAAAAGAAATCACATAGATAAGCAGTATTGTAGGAGGCCGGCTCCAACCTTTATTGACCCCATGAACTCTTGAGGAGTAAGGGATAAGATATTTAGATAGAAATATAGAGGAGAGAGACAGAAACACAGGATAGCCTCAGGAGGGCCTAGGTCAAAACCCACGCACCCCTTCTGTCTCTACTAAAGGGCTTTGAAAGAAATGCTAAGGGGTGAAGCAAAATTCTCCCCCCAGCACAGCCAAGTGTAGCCCCTTCCAAATACCTGGTGACCATGTATACATGGTCAATCCTTCCCCCTATGTAGCCCTGCTGTGTAAAGCAAGCTCGGATCTCACTAGGAAACTTCTGTGGACCCCAACAATTCCCTCTTCTTAATTTTTTAAAGAGGCCCCCAGGCTCCTCAGATAGACAGAGGTCTGTCTTAGGTTGTTCTTCCTGATTATTTCTTCCATTATCTATCATAGAGACATGCTTTCCATCGAGTATATTCTGTCTTAGGTCAGAAGCTATCAAGAAGAAAGTTGCCTGACTTTGACTCTCAGCCTCTGACAGGAGGGGTTACTGAGCTTAATTCAACTCTGGCCCAGGTACCTTTTTTTAAAATTTTATAATTAATTTAATTTTACATATCAGCCATGGATTCCCCTGTCTTCTCTCCTCCCACCCCCAGATTTCCTTCCCCAATCCTCCCCCTATTCCCACCTCCTCCAAGGCAAGGTCTCCCCTGGGTATTCAGCTCAGCCTGATAGATTCAGTTGAGGCAGGTCCAGTCTGCTCCTCCCTACACCAAGGCTAAGCAAAATATCTCAGCATAGGCCCTAGGTTCCAGAAAGCCAGCTCATGCACTAAGGACAGGTCCCGGTCCCACTGCCTGGGAGCTTCCTAAATAGTTCAAGCTAATCAACTGTCTCACTTATCCAGAGGGCCTGATCCAGTTCCAGGGGGGGAGCTCCTCTGCTATTGGTTTGTAGTTCATATGTTTCCACTAGTTTGGCTATTTGTCCCTGTGCTTTTTCCAATCATGGTCTCAATATCTCTTGCTCATATAATCCCTCGTCTTTCTCACTGGTTGAACTCCTGGAGGTCCACAAGGGGCTTGGCCGTGGATCTCTGCATCTGCTTCCATCAGTCACTGGATGAGAGTTCTATCATGACAGTTAGGGTGTTTGACCATCCAATTACCAGAGTAGGTCAGCTTGGGCTTTCTCTCGAACATTGTCAATAGTCTTTTGTGGAGGTATCTTTGTGGATTTCTGGGGACCTCTCTAGCACTTTGCTTCTTCCAGTTCCCATGGGGTCTTCTTTTATCATGCTATTCTCTTCCCTTGTTCTCCCACTCTGTTCCTGATGCAGCTGGGAGCTCCCTCTCCCCTAAGCTCTCTTTCCCCCGAACCTTGCCCTCCATTACACCCCCCTCCAGGTTGCTCATTAGATATCATCCATTTCTCTGTTGTTGAGTGATCCCTGTGTCTTTCTTAGGGTACTCTTTACTAGGTAGCCTCCCTGGAGTTATAAGTTGCAGTCTGGTTATCCATTGCTTTATATCTGGTATCCACTTTTGAGTAAGTACATACAATGTTTGTCTCTCTGAGTCTGGATTACCTCACTCGGGATGATTTTTTCTAGTTCCATCCATTTGCCTGCCAACCTCATGATGTCATTGTTTTTCTCTGCTGAGTAGTACTCCATTGGGTATATGTACCACATTTTATTTTTCCATTCTTCACCTGCAGGGCATCTAGGTTGTTTCCAGATTCTGGCTTTTACAAATAATGCTGCTGTATACATAGTTGAGCATGTGTCCTTGTGATATGTTTCAGCATTCCTTGGGTATATGCCCAATAGTGGTATAGCTGGATCTTTGGGGAGACTGATTCCCAATTTTCTAATAAAGCACCATATTGATTTACAAAGTGGTTTTACAAGTTTGCATTCTCACCAACAATGTAGGCGTGTTCCCCTTGCTCCATATCCTCTCCAGCATATGCTGTCTTCAGTGTTTTTGATCTTAGCCATCTGACAGGTGTAAGGTGGTATCTCAGAGTTGTTTTGATTTACATTTCCCTGATGACTAAGGATGTTGAGCAATTCTTTAAATGTCTTTCAGACATTTGAGCTTCTTCTGTTGAGAATTCTCTGTTTAGCTCTATAGCCCATTTTTTAAATAGACTGTTAGGTATTTTGATGTCTAATTTCTTGAGTTCTTTATATATTCTAGATATCAGCCCTCTGTCCGAAGTGAGGTTGGTGAAGACTTTTTCCCATTCTGTAGGCTATCATTTTGTCTTGTTGACCATGTCCTTTGCCCTACAAAAGATTCTCAGTTCTAAAAGGTCCAATTTATTAATTGTTTTTCTCAGTGTCTGTGCTACTGTTGTTATATTTATAAAGCGATCCACAATGCCAATGCATTCAAGACTACTTCCTATTTTCTCTTCTATCAGGTTCAGAGTAACTGTATTTATGTTGAGGTCTTTGATCCACTTGGACTTAAATTTTGTCCATGGTGACAGATATGGATCTATTTGCAGCCTTCTACATGTTGACATCCAGTTATGCCAGCACCATTTGTTGAAGATGCTTTCTTTTTTCCATTGTATAGTTTTGGCTTCTGTGTCAAAAATTATATGTAAAAAGGTGTGTGGATTAATGTTAGGGTCTTCAGTTCAGTTCCATTGGTCCACATGTCAGTTTTTATGCCAGTACCAAGCTGTTTTTATTACTACAGCTCTATAGTAGAACTTGAAGTCAGGGATTGTGATGCCTCCAGAGGTTGTTTTATTATACAAGATTCTTTTGGCTTTCCTGGAATTTTTGTTTTTCCATATGGAGTTTAGTAATTTTCTTTCCAGGTCTGTGAAGAATTGTGTTGGGATTTTGATGGGGATTGCATTGAATCTGTAGATTGTTCTTCGTAAGATTGCCATTTTTTCTATGTTAATCCTACCTATCCATGCTCATGAGAGAGCTTTCCATTTCTAACATCTTCAGTTTCTTTTTTCAGCGACTTAAAGTTCTTGTCATATAGGTCCTTTGCTTGCTTAATTAGAGTTACCCCAAAGTATTTTATATCATTTGTGGCTATTGTAAAGGATGATGTATCTCTGATTTCCTTCTCATCCTGTTTGTCATTTTCATATAGAAGGGCTACTGATTTTTTTGAGTTAATCTTGTATCCTGCTACATTGCAGAAGGTGTTTATAAGCTGTATGAGTTCTTTGGTCGAATTTTTTGAGTTACTCATGTATACTATCTTGTCATCAGCAAATAGGGAAAGTTTAATTTCTTCCTTTCTAATTTGTATCCCTTTGATCTCTTTATGTTGTCTTATTGCTCTGTCTAGAACTTCAAGTACTCTATTCAATAAGTATGAGGAGAGCGGACAGCCTTGTCTTGTTCCTGACTTTAGTGGAATTGCTTTGAGTTTCTCTCCATTTACTTTGATGTTGGCTGTCAGCTTGCTGTAAATTGCCTTTATTATGTTTAGGTATGTTCCCTATATTATTGATCTTTGTAAGACCTTTATCATGAAGTGGTCTTGGATTTTGTCAAATGCCTTTTCAACATCTAGAGAGATGATCATATGTTTTTTGTTTTTTTTTTTTGATTTTTATATGGTGTATTAAATTGACAGATTTTTGTATGTTGAACCACCCTTGCATCCCTGGGATGAACCCCACTTGATCATGGTGGATAATTGTTTTGATGTGTTCTTGGAGTCTGTTTGCCAGTATTTTATTGAGTATTTTTGCATCAATGTTCATGAGGGAGATCAGTCTGTAGTACTCTATTTTTTGTTGCATCTTTGTTTGGCTTGGGAATCAGGGTAATTGTAGACTCATAGAAGGAGTTTGATAATGTTCCTTCTGTTTCTATTGTGTGGAACAATTTGAAGAGTATTGGAATTAGTTCTTCTTTTAAAATCTGGTAGAATTCTGCAATGAAATCATCGGGTCCTGGACTTTTTTTGGTTGGGAGACTTTTAATGACTGTTTCTATTTCCTTAGGGGTTATTGGTCTATTTACATAATTTATCTGGTCTTGATTTAACTTAGGTATGTGGTATCTATCTAGAAAATTGTCCATTTCTTTTAGATTTTCCAGTTTTGTGGAGTCCATGTTTGTGAAGTAAGACCTGATGATTCCCTGGATTTCCTCAATGTTAGTTGTTATGTGTCCATTTTCATTTCTGATTTTGCTCATTTGGATTCTCTGTCTCTGCCTTTTGGTTAGTTTGGCTAAGGGCTTGTCTATATTGTTGATTTTCTCAAAGAACCAACTCTTTGTTTCATTGATTCTTTGTATTGTTCTCCTTATTTCTATTTTATTGATTTCAGCTCTCAGTTTTATTATTTCCTGGCATCTAATCCTCCTGGGCGACTTTGCTTCTTTTTGTTCTAGAGCTTTCAGGTGTGTTGTTAAGTCATTAGTGTGAGATTTCTCCAACTTCTTTATGTGGGCATTTAGTGCTATGAATTTTCCTCTTAGCACTGCTTTCATAGTGTCCTATAAGTTTGGGTATATGGTTTATTCATTTTCATTTATCTCTAGGAAGTCTCTAATTACTTTCTTTATTTCTTCCTTGAACCATTTGTGATTCAGTTGAGCATCATTATGTTTCCATGAGATTCTAGGCATTCTATAATTTTTGTTGTTGTTGAAATCTAACTTTAAACCATGGTGGTCTGAATGAACACAGTAGGTTATTCCATTTTTTTTGTATCTGTTGAGATTTGCTTTGTGGCCAAGTATGTGGTTAATTTTAGAGAAGGTTCCATGGGATGATGAGAAGAATGTATATTCTTTTTTGTTAGAATGGAATGTTCTGTAGATATTGATCAAGTCCATTTGAGTCATAACATCAGTTAAGTCCTTCATTTCTCTTGAGTTTCAATTTGGCAGATCTGTGCATTGGTGAGAGTGAGGTGTTAAAGTCTCCCACTATTAATGTGTGGGGTTTTATATGAGAATTAAGCTTTAGTAATGTTTCTTTTGCATATGTGGGTGCCCTTGTGTTTGGTACATAAATGTTCAGAATTGAAACTTCATCTTGGTGGATCTTTCCTGTGATGAGTATGTAATGCCCTTCTTGATCTCTTTTGATTGATTTTAGTTTGAAGTCTATTTTGCTGGATATTAACATGGCTGCACAGATTGAGTCTTAAGACCATTTGATTGGAAAGTCTTTTCCCAGCCTTTTATTCTTAGGTAGTGTCTATCTTTGAATTTGAAATGTGTTCCTTGTATGCAACAGAAAGATGGGTCCTGCTTTCATATCCATTCTGTTAGCCTGTGTCTTTTTATAAGTGAATTAAGTCCATTGATATTAATTACCAGTGATTGTTCAGTCCTCTTATCCTTTGGTGGTAATGTGTGTATACTTCGCTTCTTTGGGTTTTAGTGCTGTGGGTTTATCTGTTTGCCTGTGTTTTCATGGTTGTATCTGACTTCCTTAGTTTGGAATTTTCCTTTTAGCGCTTCTGTAGGGCTGGATTTATGGATAAGTATTGTTTAAATCTGTTTTTTTCTTGGAATGTCTTGTTCACTGCATCTATGATAATTGAAAGTTTTGCTGTCCCAGTTTTCTATTGAGCTTACAACCACCCATAGCAATCTCCATAGCTGCCATACCTCCCAGTACAGGAATAAAAGATTATAAAGGTGGCATCTCTTTTTAGTAATGGGTCTTAAAATTTCCATAACAGCCTTAGCTATGCCTAGCCCTTTCTTTTTTTTTATAATTTATAACCCCAAATGTATTTATAAATTAGAAACAGAAAGATCTACAAATGAAATTATGAAGGTTCACTAAAGTCATTTAATCTGTCAGTTTCTCATTCATTTTTATGTCTTAATAATATTCTATTGTATGAATAAGCCACATTTTATTTCTCTCCAATATTTGATAGCTATTTGAGTTGTTTTAACTTTTTTATTATTAGCAACACACTGCTGTAAACCTTCATGTACATGTTTCATAGGTGCACATTTTCAGTAGTTTGAGGATATATTCCTAAGGGATATATCCTTAGGAATTGTTGAGTAACAGAGTAACAATGTTTTGCATTTTGACCAACCACCAAACTGTTTTGCCAAAGTGGCACACCATTTTACAATCTCACCAAACCCTTGTTTTTAAGGCTCTGATTTTTGTACAAAAGCATTCAATCATTCTGTCAGACCAAACCAGGAAAAGTAAGCTATAGTTCAGAACTGTTCTATTCCATTTACTATGCAAAGCCATTCTTGGCTTTTGCAACTCTCAGCCCTTTTGAGTATTCTTGCAGTGTTCACCTTTTCCTCCACCACTTTTTTTTTCTTCTTTTTTTCTGGTTTATTTCCATCTATTACAAATGTATAAAGAATCCTCCATCAACGCTGCTGATAGCAGCAGAACCTTGAGAAATATACCTTTGGTTTGCCTCAGAAACGGAACACATATTGCACTGTAAAGTTTATAAAATTGGTGCAAAACATTGTGATAATGTTACAATACTAGTTTTAAGAGTTCAGTGACTAATGGCGAGATGATGGGATACATGAAGAATTGTGAAAGCGATCTCACTTAGCCAGCTGTACACGTAGACTGTAAATCTACATTCAGATCATTTCTGAACTAAGACTATCATCTCAGTTTATCTGTTGAGGTCAACCAGGAAACCCTAGAATATACCTTGATTTTTGCAAAAAACAAAATAGGGGAAGGGGTTTCTTCAGCATTTCAGTCCACCAGTAACAGTATCCTAACAGGCAAAGTGTTCTCTCACTGTCAACATAGAATGAACTGCTGCTAGAGGTCAACTTGGGCTTTAATTTGCATTAGCACTTACATGCATAGTAGTCCAAGTTGTTGACCTCATGACTTTAAAAAGTAACTCTAAAAAAGTAAAATGGCCCTTCTTGGAAGACTAAAGAAAGACATCCAGCCACAGTTGTAAAAAGTCTCATCAAAACAATATACCCTTTTATGAATTATGCCTCAATTAATAAAAAAAAAAGTAGCCCCAAATAAGAAGCAGCTCTGAAAAAGAAAATATAACTTAAGATATTTGAAAAAAAACAAGGTGAATACAGGTTCAAAAATAATTAAGGTACATTTTCTTAAGGCTACCTAGAATTAGGCTTTAAAGAATTCTACTGTTTCAAGTTTACCACTAGGTACTAGATACCTGTTTACAAACAAGATGTTCACCTTTTTTATTCCTTTATCAAGAGAAAAATCTACCTTCAGACTATGAGGGTGGTGATGGGGAGGGACTAGAAAACAAGATTCAAACAATCCCATGCAAATATCACATTTTTCAAATGGAAGAACTCCAAACTGCACTAGAAGTTCCAATCACTAAGACACTTTCCATTGAAATGATTTAAGTACAACTACATGGCACCAAGGTTTAGGCCTAATATAGGCCTGACAACCAAGTCCTTGTTTTCTGGAAGAAAGGCCTCAAAAGTCCCACTCAATTCCACATAACAATACTTCAAATATCAATTAGGTTTTCCTTTCCTTAATATTTTTGTTTTTGACTTCTAATCTTAAAGACTAGATTAAAACTTAGCTCATTTCCCAGAAGGCATTGCTTCCCTTTGCTCTATGAAAGAGTCCACCAAGACCTCTTCCTCAAAACCATCTAGCCCCCAGCCTCCAGCCTGTGCTTGTGATGCATCTTTCTCAACATCCTAAAAAGGTAATGTAGGTAAAATATGCTCATAAACATTAAAACTAGTTGTTAGAAAGACGAAACTAGCTTTATAATTTAAGTTTTAAAACATAAAAACTTGCAGCTTAATCTGCACTGACAATGATTGTTGAAGCCTAGAATTCAACATTTACAAATTCTCATTCACACACACAAAACATACTATTATCACACAACTTGTGTCTTGAGAGAATCCTCTGCTTTTTAAATCTTTGGCCTCCCAGTCAATCCCAAGTTCAACCAACTTTTCCGAGTTCTGGTAGTTACCTGGACCACTGAGGCATTGCCACAAGACTTCTCTTTTGAAACATCCTTTTTCTCTAGATATTAGGATAGCTACACCAGCTTGTTTCTTCTGTGGTGTATGTTGGTGTGGGATTATCTATTGCTTGATTTTTCATGAATGTGTTTAGCTTCTTTGGGTTGAATTTTCCCTTCTAGTGCTTTCTGTAGGGCTGGGTTTGTAGACAGGTATTGATTAAATCTGGTTTTATCCTGGAATATTTTGTTTACTCCGCCTATGGTGATTAAAAGTTTTGCTGGGTATAATAGTCTGGGTTGGCATCCGTGGTCTCTTAGTGTCTGCATGAGATTTGTCCATGATCCTCTAGCTTTCATAGTCTCTATTGAGTAGTCTGGTTGTTATTCTGATGGGTTTGCCTTTATATGTTACTTGGTCTTTTTCCTTTGCGGCTCTTAATATTTTTTCTTTTTTCTGTGTGTTTAGTGTTTTGATTATTATGTGGTGAGGGGACTTTTTTTTTTTTTTTTTTGGATCCAACCTATTCGGTGTTCTGTAAGCTTCTTGTATCTTCATAGGTATTTCTTTCTTTAGGTTAGGAAAGTTTTCTTCTATGATTTTGTTGAATATATTTTCTGTGCCTTTGAGTTGGTATTCTTCTCCTTCTTCTATCCCTATTATTCTTAGGTTTGGTCTTTTCATGGTGTCCCAAATTTCCTGGATGTTTTGTGTTACGACTCTTTTGTCTTTAGTGTTTTCTTTGACTGACGAATCTATTTTCTCTATCGTGTCTTCAGTGTCAGAGATTCTCTGTTCCATCTCTTGCAATCGGTTGGTTATGCTTGTTTCTGTAGTTCCTGTTCGTTTAGTCAGGATTTCTATTTCCAGCATTCCCTCAGCATGTGTTTTCTTTATTGTCTCAAATTCATTTTTCAGATCTTGGAATGTTTCTTTTTAATTGCTTTTTCTTGGCTTGATTTGATTTCTTCCCATTTTTTGTTCGTTTTTTCTTCCATTTCTTTAAGGAAGTTTTTTATTTCCTCTTTAATGGAGTTTTTCATTTCCTCTTTAAGGGAAGTTTTTATTTCCTCTTTAAGAGAGTTTTTCATTTCCTCTTTAAGGAAAGTTTTTATTTCCTCATTGAGGGAATGTTTTATTTCTTCTTTAAGGGCCTCTATCATCTTCTTAAAGTCATTTTTAGGGTTGATCTCTTCTGTTTCTTCTGTCATGGTATGTTTAAGTCTTACAGGTGTAGAATCACTAGGTTCTGATATTGCCATATAGGTCTTTATGTTGTTGCCTGTATTTTTGCACTGGCGTCTACTCATCTTTTCCTCTGTGCGGTGCAGGTGGTGTCTGTGTCTGAGAGTGCCTCTCTTGTTCTAATTTTTAGTCTTGGTTTAGTAGGGGTTCTTTGTTAAATTGGTGCTATTGGGCTGTTTCTTCAGGGACAGCTGATTTCAGTCGGTGAATTATATACTTATGATTTTGGTGATCTGGTTTAGTGGCTGGGTAGCGCCTTCTTCTGTGTTCCTAGGTCACGTTTTGTTCATTTGTCAACTCCTCAGCTGATCTTGTTTCTTCAGACTTCCAACTGTAGGCATCTGAATCCTCACCCAGATGGGTTTCAGCTGAACAGGGTAGTCTCACCAACACCTCCAAGTTGTTGGGTTTCACAGGATCAGCAGTTGGGCCCTGGGTTGTCCCCAGACGGAGTGCCCAGACTCGCCCCGATTCCGACCCACGGAGATAGCCTCTTCCCCAGGTGTTGGGGCTAGGGGCATCCCCGTTCCACGCTGTGTCCACCCCTCTCCTTCCCCGGGCCTGTCCACCCCTGTGGCCCGCCGCCACAGGCCCACCTGCGTCCACTTGTCTCTGCCGCCGGGCCTGTATGTCCCTGTCAGCTGCCGCTGGGTCTGTCTGCCTCTGCAGGCGGCCAACGGGCCTGTATGGCTCTGCCGGCAGCCACTGTGGGCCTACCTACCTCTGCTTGTCACTGCTGCCGGGCCCATCCACCTCTGCGAACTGCCGCCAGGCCTGTATGTCCCTGTCGGCCGCTGCCACTGGGCCCTTCCACCTCTGCGAGTCGCCGACCTGCTTCCGCCTGTGTCGCGTGGCCTGTCTAATTCTGTGGGCCGCTGGGCCTGAATGTCTCTGTGGGCCCCGCCGGGCCGTCCACCTCTGTCTGCTTATCTATCTCCACCACAGGGCCTGTCCACCTCTGTAGACCGCCGCTGGGCCTGAATGTCTCCGCCAGCTGCCGCCGGGTCTAAATGTCCCTGTCGGCCGCTACCTCCGTGGGCCGCTGCCACAGGCCTACCTGCATCTGCTTGTCTCCGCCATCTTTATTGTCTCATTCCCAGCTAGGATTTTAATCCAAGGAACAGTTCTCATTCCTTTCTCCAAATTAAAAGTTCAGAATAAGTGATTTTAGCCTTATTTTTCTAAGCCTTCAAATTTAAATGCTATAAATATGAAAAAAGAAAACAAGAAACAAGTAAAAACCTAGGATAATTAGTAGTTGTTGCTCCTCCTATATCCTTTTCATTCCTATCGCCTAGCCCTTTCTTAAGTCAATAAACTCATGATGCAAACTGCATCAGATAAATTACATCAAACTTAAAGATTCCCTTAGCTTTTACCAAACTCTCACTCATTAGCATCAACATAATTCTAGTATGAATATTATTATACATATTTACAACTAGTATGACTATTTACTATAGGTATTTACAATTCTTGAAGAGATCTCTTCAGTAAACTATTTTCACTATACATATTTACAACTCTTTACCAGCTTATTTATTTATACTTCTTACAAACTTATATTCAAGAGGAAACTCTATAGCTATTTTAGGGAAACTCTATTTTACAAATTTTAATACATATCTAGAAGAGTTTTCTTAGAAGAACTACTTACCAGCCTTATATTTAAGATGAAAGAATCTCTTACCAAAACTAACTTATACTAGCAAGCATCTAGAAGAGATTTCTTAACATTCAGAAGAGATTTCTTAATTAACAACATCTAGAAGATATTTCTTAGCTAAACTCCTAACAAGACAAGTATGCAAATCATTTCTAAAGTTCAGAGTTTATGGTAAAGTTCAGACTTTATAGTCAACTTGATATCATTCTGAAAGTTCTCTTGACAGTTGGAGACAAGAGCTTAATTCATCAATGGCTCTTCCTCAGCCCTGAGATTTAGTGAGTGCTGGCACTATAGAGTTGTAACACTTGCTGCTAGGGGTCTGTAACACTCTTGGGACAATGCCACTCCCCAAAAGTCACCTTTGCCTCTGAGCTCTCTCCGTCATTCTGGAACTGGCAGAGGTGCTCTCAGCAGCAGACAGTTTCTAACTAGGGACTGTCCTTTTACCTACCTCATTGCAGCTCCCCTGTGCCACAACCTAAACAAATGCCATTGACTTCACTCAGTCGCAGCAGAAGCCTCACCTCAGGACAAGGGTGAAGCTATCATATTGGGCTGCTGTAAAGCTCTTTTAAAAACCTCCTTCTGCCACTATTAGGTACTATCTTTCTCTTAAAGGGCCCTGCATTGATGAGCCTCTAATCAGAAAAAAACATTGTGGCTCTGAACTCGATTTATTTTAAGCTTTTTATTGGAGCTGACATTCCTCTGTTCCACAGTCCTCACCAAACTCTCAAACAGCCAGCAAGCTCCCTTGTTTACAAATTTCCCCCCTTTTTAATTTTTTAAAGCTGCTTTATTAAGTTTACTATGTGTGGTTTTTTAGTGATTAATGATGTCACTGTTTCTCTCTTGTATTTTAAATAAAACTCAAACACATACCTGAAGGCAACTCCCAGTATAAGGACTGTTTTCCCTTGTTTTCTGAAGAGTTTTAAAACTGCTTGTGGATAAATGGTATTAGTATTTTTATCATCTCCTGAGAGGCATGCTGTTTGTCCATTCTTAGTTTTGGGGAAGTAAAACTAAGCTTTCTAGCAGCACTGGAAAGAAACTCCACTTTCAGTTGAAAAAAAAAAAAACAGTTTTTGGGGACAGTATCACTATTTTTATCTGAAAAACTATGTTTCCCATAGTGCCTTTGTCCTTATCATCCTACTGTTACAAATGACCTTGTGGACTACATTTCCCAAAATTCCTTTCAAGTACACCACGTCTGTTTTCCCTTTACATAGCTAGAGTCAAGTTTCTGCTTTTAGCAAGGGAGGCTTTCTGAATCAAGCTTTTTCTTTTATACCATGGGTGATCAGGAGATTTCTGTTCTCCCTGAGCTGGGATTGGTAGGTGTATTTCTTTCCTGACACTATTCCCAAGTGTATCACATCTGTCTGCATTCACTAAAACATATGTTTTAGTACCAGAGGCAAAAACTCCTCAGGGCTTGCTTGCTCCTCTGCGTTACCTGGTCAGTGAGGGAAAGTGAAAGCCCTTAAAACAAAGCTTTTTGAGAAAGTTTTTTCCCCAGATATAAAAGAGAGCTTTTTCAGGGAGATTTCTTTCCCAGCTCAAGCCCTGCCTCCCTCATTGCAAGGAGGATTTCAAAGCCTACATTGCTTCTTCCGCACTAGCAGAACTTCCCCAATTCCCACACAGCCTCTGTTGCTATTCCCCCTTGACGAAGCTTCCCATGCTTCAGCTTTCTGCCTGCACTTTCCTGAGCATCTAGGGCTAAGCTCTATCTAGCCTCAGGGGATTTCTGGCTAGGGCATGAAGTATCTGCTGTTTTTCTAATACCAGCTTCTAGCAGAGAGGATCTGCCAATTTCCAAGAGGTTTGTTGTTTCTAGAGTTATTAAAGGTGATTCTTCCATACTTGTATCTCCAGGTGAATCTAATTTTGCCCTTACAGAAAGAGAAAAACCTGAGTAGCAAAGATCTGAAAAGCTTTTTAGAATTTTAGAGAGAGATTAAGTTTTTGCCAAAAAGGCTTTCAGTTTTTGAGAGAGAAAGACTACCAAGTTTTCCCAAGAGTTCTGTTCTTTAAACTTGTGACTTCATGGCCAAGAGAAAACTAATTCTAATGGTATGATGTTTTCTGTACAGTGGCACCCATCACCAGAGTAAAAAGTTTTATTTCATCTGTGTCCATATCAGAGAAAATTCTTTCCCGTGCTGTTTGAGACTTAAACTGTTCACAGGCCAAAAGCTTCCATAGGAATCTTTTTACTGCTCATTTTTTTTCCTGTTTAATAGATTTTTTCCAGTTTGCATTCCTAGCCGCAAAGAAAATTAAGGACATAATTTTTTTCCATCTTATTGCTTATCTAATACTAAGTTTCTTCCCAATATTCCTACTCTATCCTACTCTAAATTTTTTCCACAGTATATTACTATACTATCTTACATTTTTCCTTAATTTTTATAGATAGAACTTTAAGAGAAAGAGAAAAAGAAAGAAACCTTGATAGAAAGATATTTCTATGCTGCAGTCTCACTTGGGCATCTTTCAGTTCTTCATTTTTCCTTCTGAGAATAAAGACCCCTGCCTAATTTTTGCTACAAAACCAGACTGGTCCAACTGCTTCTCACAGGGCCAACTCCCCAGGTGTTGCCAAGTCCCTTGTTTGTCCCATGTGCCATCTGTTGCTAGAATTTTCCTGCCTGGCCCACAGTCACGACAAATCTCTGTCACTCAACAGTCCCATAGCCACTGAGACCCAACCAAGTAAACACAGAGACTTATATTGCTTACAAACTGTATGGCCATGGCAGGCTTCTTGCTAATTGTTCTTACATCTTAAATTAACCCATTTTTATAAATCTATACCTTGCCATGTGGCTTGTGGCTTACTGGCATCTTCACATGCTGCCTGTCATGGTGGCAGCTGCCAGTGACCCCCTCCACCTTCCTGTTTTCTCAGTTCTGCTCTCTGTTAGTCCCACCTATACTTTCTACCTGGCCACTGGCCAATCAGTGTTTTATTTTTTGACCAATCAGAGCAATTTGACATACAGACCATCCCACAGCACTTCCCCTTTTCTTTCTTTCTTTTTTATTTTAAGAGCAAGGTTTTAGCTTTTACACATTGCCAAAGCCAGCTTGGTATATTTGGGAATTTGGGCGTAGCTTCTCTTACTACTTCCTGCTGGAGGAGGGTGCTGTATCTTATGGGAACATAAAGAAAATTTTAGGACTATGGAGTAGTCTGTGAGGGTGTATCATCTGAGACAGTTGCCTTGAAATGATTCTGAATGTTGAATCATCTGGGTCATGGTGTCATTGGAAACTTTTCAGGGAGTCTTGGCTGGTCAAACCTGATGTATCTTAATCTGGAACAAATCTATAGCCTGTGGCTTTCTGTGGAAACAAAAGCAGAGCCTTCTTTCCAAAGCAACATATCCTTACATCCAAATTTTGAAGTCAAGGTACCTTTAAAATATACATTTTGGCATAACTCAACAGCTTTTGCAATCAAATGTTTTTCTTTAGTTATGAATATCAAAGAGAACATAATCCAGATTCTCTGTGTGGTAGCCATCTTTACATGGCTTATTTTTTATATTACCTTGAGCCTATTGCTTTAAACTGCAGCCTTCTAAGCCTGAAAGGGCTCTGGTGCTATGGCTGCTGGCCCCGCCCACTTCAGCTTACCAACATGGCAGTGGTACGTTTTCTGCCAGCTCTGGCAGCCATCAACTCTCAGAAATAGTGTGTCTATGCTTCTATCAAAGCAGCATGTAACCCAGAAACCTCTTTTTGTTTTGTACTAGCAAAGGTTAAATCAACCATGCAGCTAAATGTGCCTTTTGCAGAGGCCTCATTCCCACCATACTCAGGTCGAGCACACACACCAGGAACCCACCATAGTAGCTTAAACATGCAGGCTGCCACTAACTTGAGAGAAACAACTAGGAACTGTTTTTAGCTCCATTTTAGAATCTTTTTTCTCAGGTTTTAGGTGGAAACTCTTGCCCCACATTGGGTGCCATTTATAGCTAGAGTTTTCCTGCCTTGCCCACAGTCAGGACAAATCTCTGTCACTCACCAGTCCCACAGCCACTGAGACCCAACCAAGTAAACACAGAGACTTATATTGCTTTAAAACTGTATGGCTGTGGCAGGCTTCTTGCTAACAGTTCTTACATCTTAAATTAACCCGTTTCCATAAATCTATACCTTGCCATGTGGCTTGTGGCTTACCGGCATCTTCACATGCTGCTTGTCATGGTGGTGGCTGGCAGTGACCCCTCCACCTTCCTGTTTTCCCTGTTCTCCTCTCTGTTAGTCCGCCCTATACTTCCTGCCTGGCCACTGGCCAATCAGTGTTTTATTTTTTGACCAATCAGAGCAATTTGACATACAGACCGTCCCACAGCAGCCATCTGTGGGGGACCAGCCCCCACTTTTATGACCAGGATGCTCTTGAGCAGGGAGAAGTGAGAAATATTTAGATAGAAAGAGATACCTAGAAGATGAGAGGAAAGACAGAAACACAAGACAGCCTCGGGAGGGCCTGGGTCAAACCCACCATCCCTTTCTGTCTCTACTAAGGGGCTTTTAAAGGAATGCCGAAGGGTGGAGCAAAAGATCTCCCTCCAGAACAATGAAGTGCATACCCTACCAAACTCTCAGTGACCATGCATATGATTAATCCTTCACCTTATACAGCCCTGCTCTGTAAAGCAAGCTCAGATCTCCCTAGAAAACTTCTGTGGACCACAGCAGAGTATCCCTCACAATAATAGCCAAATAGACAGAAGTATAAATGGAGATGCAACTGGTTGACTCAGTTAAGTATTCTCAAACGTTATGCATTTACAGTGTGGTAGGGTATCTCAAAGCTGTATCTCCAAAACTTGAAAAGGTACACAGAAGCTCAAAACCATCCTGGACTACACAGTAAATTCCAGATTTCTAAAATTTGAATATTAACTAATCCATAAGTTATGATGAATTTCAGTAAAAGAAACACTGGTTAATTTGGTATGAATGATCTTTAGCAAAATTGTGAGGTTACAGAAACTAAAAATATCCAGACTGGTTGAAAAGAAATCATGTGATATCTGAATTGTCAAGTTAGGGGTTACTTGTTTCTGGAAATGTCATAAAATTATACATTGGGAGTAGAATAAGGGTATAGCCTTTCCTGGGAATACTTCATCCACAATGGATACAGATATTTTGATTATTTATGTAAATGTAGTCATATTAACAGCAGTAAAGTTCTTTAATAATGCATCTGGTGAGATGACAGCATTTTAACTAAGGGAATGGTACAGAGAATACACAAGATGGAGTAAGAGAAACTTTACTGTTGATGGAGAATTTCTCTCCAGCTCCCTCCAGTCCCAGAGCCCACTTATAAAATAAACACAAAGACTCGTACATTATTTAAACTGTTTGGCCATTGGCTCAGGCCTATCATTGTCTAGCACTTACTCTTATATCCAGCCCATTTTTATTAATCTTTACTTTGCCATGTGGCTCGTGGCTTACTGGTACTTTACATCTTCCTTGTCCTGGCGTCAGCTCCAGGCGGTCTCTCTTTCCTTCCTCCTTCCTCAATTCCCCTCTCTCCTTGTCCCACCTATACTTCCTGCCTGGTCACTGGCCAATCAGTGCTTTATTTATATAGAGAGATATCCACAACACTTTACTGCAGAGTTTGATTGGAAGGTACCTTGCAAGAGACTGTAGCAGGGGAGAAGTGTCAAAGATAAATAGTTCCTATGACCAGCAAGAAAGATTTCCTTACTCATGAAGTATCACTCTATCGAAAGCTCTGTGTCATGAGCTCATCAAGATTAAAACCAATTATAAGAGACCAGGCGAAACACATTTGGATGCACAATGGCTTTGAAGCTGCGAATAACTTCTAGGAATCTAAGAAAAGAGACCATCAAAAAAGAATAAGTTCCCTATTTGTAATGCCACTACTTAGAACATATAAAGTGCTAAACAAAATACATAATGTAAATATATATCATTTCTTCCCATTAAATTAGTCTTTTGATACTGACTGTACTTAATTACTTGTTATCCATGATAAGTGCAAGCAAACCATGTGAAATACACTGTGGGAGAGTGACTCTCAGAAAGTCTAAACAAAGGTTAAAGACCCTTGTGGTCATGCTATAGTATTAAATTATCTGTTACTTTCTAAGAGACTGGAACTTTGTGCTGGACCTCATAGCCAGAATTAAAAATACAGCTTGAGATCAATTAAGAGGTAAGGCTTCTATCCCATGGTACACTCAAACTTTTTGTATGAACTGTTTTTAAGAGAAAAATGTAACAATCAACCTTACTTATCTTGGATTCTTTTATGTAAACTTACATACAACTTTAACAACCAAAGTTAATACATAGCTATAATTTGACATTATATAATTTTCCATGTCCCTGACTCAAAATAACATACATTCCTAATCATTAGCTGAAAGCAGCAAAAATAGAGATTGAAAACAGTACTCCAAGTTTACTATACAACTTAAATGTTTTTTTTATTTTATTTTTTCTCTTTTCCTTTTATTTTATTTTACAATACCATTCACTTCTACATATCAGCCATGGATTCCCTTGTTCTCCCCTCTCCTCTTCCCCCCAACACAACCCCCATTCCCACCTCCTACAGGGAAAAGCCTTCCCTGAGGACTGAGATCAACCTGGTAGACTCAGTCCAGGCAAGTCCAGTCCCCTCCTCCCAGACTGACCCAAGCATCCTTGCATAAGCCCCAGGTTTCAAACAGCTAACTCATGCAATGAGCCCAGGATCTGGGACAACTGCCTAGATGCCTCCCAAACAGATCAAGTCAATCAACTGTCTCACCTATTCAGAGGGCCTGATCTAGTTGGGGGCCCCTCAGCCTTTGCTTCATAGTTCACGTGTTTCCATTCATTTGGCTATTTGTCCCTGTGCTTTATCCAACCTTGGTTTCAACAATTCTCGCTCATATAAACCCTCCTCACCAATGGAATCGAATTGAAGACCCTGACATTAATCTGCACACTAATGAACATATAATTTTTGACAAAGAAGCCAAAAGTGTACAATGGAAAAAAGAAAGCATCTTCAACAAATGGTGGTGGCATAACTGGATATCAACGTGTAGAAGGCTGCAAATAGATCCATATCTGTCACTGTGCACAAAACTTAAGTCCAAGTGGATCAAGGACCTCAACATAAATCTAGCTACTCTGAACCTGCTAGAAGAGAAAGTAGGAAGTAGTCTTGAATGCATTGGCATAGGAGATCACTTCCTTGGATTTTAGTTGATAAAGAATGATGTAAGTGTTGTGCAGTAAGAACCAGTGACTTCTAAACTTACAAACATTTCTGTAAAAGATCCTTCATTCATTCACCATGTGATGCTTCCTATGCTGTTCAATAAAGATAATGTAAAGCCTTTTGTTGAGGGCAGACACATACAAACACAGACAGTCACAGACAAAGGGGCAGATTAGCAATGCACACTTCAGGAAGACAGAACTTTACACTCATATAACAGATAGGCAGAGCATGGAAGACTCAGGGAACGTGGAGTAAGGATTCAAATATATACTGATTTGTGAATAAAGGACTTCAAAGGTAAGTGGTTTTATTTCCTTTCTTACTATATTACTGTGCACTTATAGTTATTCATTAATGTATTTAATCCACCAACACAACTGAATTTATACAATTTTGAGATATTGTTTTGCTTCTTTCCATTTCAATCCTGTCAGGAAAGACAAGGTTTCAAAACTCTTGAGTTTAGGACTTCTTACAAGTTAAAAAAAGAAAAAGAGATAGAAAGACTAAAAATCATCTTTTAAAAGCCATAACACTTCTCCCTTCTTAGTAAAACAGCTGCTACTTCTGAGGACTTCAGTTTATGGTTGAATAAAAATTAAATACATGATACCCCGAAGAAAAATTTTCAATTATATAAAATGAATAAACCATGATGATAGAATGAACTGCCAGCATAACACGCCAAATATGCACAAAATCATTAATATTATTATATTTTCTTCCATCTCCATTTTAAGATAAAGCTCAACATAAAAATGGGACATTTTTATATGCAAACTTTTAATTATCTGACAAATAACCCAGTTGTTTATGGACCACTGCAAGCTTATCCCTAATATTGCCAGAAGTAAATTGATTCTACACATTTTATCTTTGTGTTTTTCCTTTTTATTTATACATGTGACTTGTGACAGCATACGGAAAAGGAAACTAGGAATCTTCACCTTAAATGCAGTAATATTTAATGAATATAAATCAGAAGCATTTAGTATTTATGTATCTTATGTAATCATGGAATTTGTTTTTTTCAGTTCTTCAGTATAAATAATGTTTTGCCTATAACTCTGGCCTGAAAGAGTTTGGGCTGTCTTTTCCTAAATGTGGTGATATATTGTGTCCTCCAATATATTGTGTACCTTAATAATCTTATCTGGAGAACAGAGAACAGAGCTAGTCACAAAATTAGACATAGAGGCCAGGCAGTGGTGACACACACCTTTAATCCTATCACTGGAGAGACAAAGATCCATGTGGATCTCTATAAGTTCAAGGCCACACTAGGAACAGAGCCAGGCAGGCGTGATGGCACACACCTTTAATCCTTGCACTTGAGATCTCATGTCTTGTTGAAGAAGGACACATGCTCCTTTAATCCCAGAACTTGTGAGGCAGAGCCACGCAGATCTCTATGAGTTCGAGGCCAGACTGGGATACAAAGTCCAGGAAAGGTGCAAAGCTATACAAAGAAACTCTGTCTCAAAAACAACAAACAAACAAACAAAAAGGATGAATGCCTTTAATACCAGGAAGTGATGGCAGGCAGTAGAAAGATATATAAGGTATGAGGACCAGGAACTTGATGCTTTTAAGCAGTTCATCTGAGATCCATTCGGGTGAGGACTCAGAGGCTTTCAGTCTGAGGAAATAAGATCAGCTGAGGAGTTGGTGAGGTGAGGTTAGCTGTGGCTTGTTCTCTTTCTCTGATCTTTCAGCTTTCACCCAAGTATCTGGATCTGGGCTTTTTATTATAAGACCTTTTAAAATTTGTCTTACACCTAAGCGGCTTATCCTCTTCATTACAATAAACTTGGTGTAGCAGTTGCAAACTTTTTAAGGAGATCATGGTCACATCACAGTTTATGTTGTCAGTCTCAGAGTTTTCTGTACCATTCAGTGCTTTACTCTGTTTTGTGCATATTGTGCTTGTGTTTTCTCTAGTAGAGAGCAGTGTGAAGAAACGAGACTTTGGGAAGGCTGTGGATATCTTCTCATGTTTGGTTTTATGCACACAAACATGGCCACCCATATTCTTAACCACTGTTGTTGTAAGCTGCTGTGAAATAATCCTCTTGTACACTGTAAATACTTGTCACTCAAATTGGTTTAATAAAACACTGATTGGTCAGTAGCCTGGCAGGAAGTGTAGGTGGGGTGCCCAAACTAAGAATGCTGGGAAGAGGAAGGGCAGAGTTGGGGGATGCCAGCCAGCAGTCAAGGAAGCAATACATGTAGAAAACGAGGTAACAAGCTGCAAACCACGTGGCAAAGCATAGACAAGAAATGTGGATTTTTTAAATGTAAGAACTAGCTAGTAATAAGCCTGAGCCATCGGTCAAGTCTTTGTAATTAATATAAGTGACTTCTGGGTATAATATGGCATAAAGGACAGAAAGCTCTGCCTCTGGTTATGGTAACCATAATTTCTATTTTTTTTTTTTTTTGAGACAGAGTTTCTCTGGGTAGCTTGGTGCCTGTCCTGGAATTCTCTCTGTAGACCAGGCTGACCTGGAACTCACAGAGATCCACCTGGCTCTGCCTCCCAAGTGCTGGGATTAAAGGTGTGCGCCACCATCACCCAGCCATAATTTCTATGCTTAATACTATGTGCTGTTAGAGTAGGAGACTTGTCTACTTCTTTTGACACTGAAACACAAGCGCTTTTACTATATTTGGCATTCCACATTAGGGTTCCTTTGGGCAGCCTGCTGTTCAGTGTCACCAGTCCGTAAGGATGTGTAAAGGTGGCTCTTTTCTGCTCATCATTCCTTCCACTCCAACTGCTTATGAGACGTACATATATGTGGCTATGTAAAGTTGCAGGTAAACAGTTTCCTTCTTCAGTATTGTCCGGCATTCCCTCTCATGTGAGCTCAGGATCCAGGTTGGCCTTCTCCATCCTGGAACTGTGCTAAGAATGCTAACTAAAATAATTTGAATGTCTTCAAATTAATAAACTGGTAAATGTTACAGTTTAAAAACCGTGGATAAAAAATAAGGAAATGTTGTAAAACTCGTTTTCAGGATTACCTAAATTTTTAGCCAGAGTATATTATGTATCCAATATGCTACTGTATACAGAGTTAAAATCAGTTTAGAAAATTAAATCACCAAGTAAATCAGTTACATTGAACATTATTGGAGCAACTGCGATGCAGATGAGTTTCAGAAAGGCCAGCTTTCTGACTCTGAATGAAGGCTGCTGATGCTGTTCTTATTGGGGGTTTGGACGATTAGACTGGTAGTCAATATGAAGAAGTAACAATATAAAAAAAGAAAATCATTTGATGGCAATGTATATCCACATCAAGAAATTTGAATTATATTAAAAATAGTCTGTATGCTCATAATATCTTATTATATTTTCTGATATAAATTATTGTTATGATTTTCACAAATCTTTACTTTATATTATTTGAAAATTGTAGCTGTCAATTGTCCAGCCTGCTTAACTACATACATTTCAAAGTCCACTCTGTGCTTGGCACACTATCTTCAAGATTCTGATAATTAGTTGATATTTGAATTTATATTACACTTCAGTCTGACCTTTATCACAGAAGTAGTTCAGATTTGGAGCTGTGCAGTTAGTTAAATCCCATTTTTTTTTGCTTATTTAATGTTTCAGGAGGATATTGCTTCCTACAAATTGGAAATCTTACTTTTGAAAAGAAATACAAAGGAGTCAAGGTCACCTCAGGGGCTCTGAGCAATTTGAAATACCTAGAGTTCACACTGCTGGGTATATGACCTTTGCATCAGCTTAAATTCTTGCAGTTATTTTCTAATTTCCTCACATGTAAATGGAATATATATACAGACACTATGGTAGACACATGCATAATTTATGATAATGTTTTCAATAATTTAAGAATGCCAGAAAGGAAGATCTTTTAAGTCTTATCTTGATGGACAATATCATAAGATTTATCACAGGAGGAAAATGTATATTTTGCAGTACACTAAGCAAGTATCCTTGCAGCTACTATAAACACCATGCCCAAAGTGACTTGGGAGAGGAGTCCTGCCTTACATATTCATCATGAGGGCATTCAAGGCAGGAACTCAAGAAGAGACAATAGAGGAGTGATGCTTACTGGCTTGCTCTCCTGGATTGTTCTTTTTGCTTTCTTACACAATCCAGGACCACCTACCCATTCAAGGGTGGCACCTCCATACAGGTTTGGATCCTCCAACATCAATCATCAATAAAGAAAATACTCCACAAAGGTGGCTTCAGAATAATCTAATGAAGGCAGTTCTCCAACTGAGGTTCTCTCCTACCAGGTGTCTCCAGTTTGTAACAAGTTGACATGAAAACCAACCATCACAGAACATCATTCAGGAATCACTTAATAATATGCAAGCAATTAAAATGGAACATACAAAGTCATCACAACAACAGACACAAGTCCATGTGACCCAAACTGCAGAGTTTGTTGGAAAGAAAATAAAATAATAGAGATTGAGGAAATGGATCATTGTGCAAGCAAATTTATCTCTCAACCTTGAGGACTGGAGTGTGAAGCCCCAGCACCTATATAAAAAGGTATGTTTATCAACATGTACCTATAACCCCAGCACTGTGGGGCTAGAGAGGATGCTGTAGAGGCTTACTGAAGAGTGGTTAGCTGGAAGTTCAGTGAGAGACTGTCTCAAGAGGGTAGTAGACTCTACCTCTTCCACCTGTGCTACTCACCCACACTCAAACACTGCCCATTCCCAGGCACAGGTACACACATATGCACATGCAGAGAGAGAGAGAGAGAGGGAGAGAGAGAGAGAGAGAGAGAGAGAGAGAGAGAGAGAGAGAGAGAGAGAGAAGAAGAAGAAGAAGAAGAAGAAGAAGAAGAAGAAGAAGAAGAAGAAGAAGAAGAAAGAAAGGAAGAAAGGAAGAAAGGAAGAAAGAAAGAAAGAAAGAAAGAAAGAAAGAAAGAAAGAAAGAAAGAAAGAAAGAAAGAAAGAAAGAAAGAAAGAAAGAAAGAAAGAAAACAGGAAACAAGGAACAGCCATGTGCATGGGATTATTAATGTCAAGTGATCATTTTTTCTTTTTTTTTGTACATTTTGCTCCTTCATTTATAAACTAGCTCTACATGTAAATGACTAAGTATGGAAAAATGCTCTACCTTTCATCCTTTACTCTATAAAAATAAATTGTCTTAGTAGCTTCTTAAATATGCCTACTTTCTCCTTCATGCTGCTAATGGTGGCCATGCTGGTATCTGTGTGCCCAGTGGTGTTGCCTAAGGCCATTTTGATATCTATGGTCCATGAGGACATGGTGATGTCTATGGTCCATGCTACTACTAAAGGCCCTGTTGATGTCTGTGGTCTCTGTTGCTACCAGAGGCCATATTGGTGTCTGAGGTCTATAGTGACACCTGAGACCATGTTGATATTTGTAGTCTGCTTTCTGCTTTACACCTGGGAGACAAATGGATCTCTGTGGCCTGTTCTGCCACCTGAGGCCATGTTGATGTCCCTGGCCTGTGTTGCTGGTGAAGACCATGATAGTGTCCATGGTCCACACTTCAGCTGAGTTCCATATTGATGTGCACAGAGTGTGCTGCTACTGGAGACCATGTGGATGTCTGTGGTCCATGCCGTCACCAGAAACCATTTGGAAGTCCATGATCTGTGCTGCCACTGACTGTAAAGAATAAGGAAACTTTTTTTTTTCTTTTTGCAATGGTAGCAATGACTGCCAAATCACAGTTGAGAATGAGAAACATAGCTCCTGTGACAACCTCTCCTACCTACCCACCCATCCCCAAAAGACATAGTCTCAACAGCAAGCTATTGAAGAGAACTTTTAAAAATTATGATAGGAATGCTAAAGTATAGCTCTTCACGGTTGGTGGCTTCTAGTAGAAGTGGGAAAGGATTGTTTCCTTTTAGGGGCTGACCACTAGGAGGTTCATCATTTGCCAGTAAGCATATGGGCAACACAAATTGGATTTAGTATATATATTTTTTTCATTTTTTGGGGGGGTTCACAAGAGTAGACATGGACCTGTGAAGGACTGTGACGTAAGTGTGATCAGAGTGCATTGTGCAAAATTCCCAAATAACCAATAAATATGTTGGCAAAAGATTAAAAACAAATTAAATATGCTTACAAATTTTATTTTTTCCTTTTATTTTATTTTACAATACCATTCACTTCTACATATCAGCCATGGATTCCGTTGTTCTCGCCCCTCCCGCCCCCCCTCCCCTTACTCCCAGCCCAACTCCTTCAGGGCAAAGCCTCCCCCGAAGATTGAGATCAACCTGGTAGACTTAGTCCAGGCAGGTCCAGTCCCCTCCTCCCAGACTGAGACAAGCATCCTTGCATAAGCCCCAGGTTTCAAACAGCCAACTCATGCATTGAACACAAGACCTGGTCCCAGTGCCTGGATGCCTCCCAAACAGATCAAGCCAATCAACTGTCTCATCTATTCAGAGGGCCTGGTCCAGTTGGGGGCCCTCAGCCATTGGTTCATAGTTCATGTGTTTCCATTCATTTGGCTATTTGTCCCTGTGCTTTATCCAACCTTGGTTTCAACAATTTTCACTCATATAAACCCTCCTCTTTCTCCCTAATTAGACTCCCGGAGCTCCACCAGGGCCTAGCCATGGATCTCTGCATCCAGATTCCTCAGTCCTTGGATGGGGTTTCTGGCACGACTATTAGGGTGTTTAGCCATCCCATCACCAGAGTAGGTCAGTTCGGGCTGTCTCTCAACCATTGCCAGCAGTCTATTGTGAGGGCATCCCTGTGGATTTGTGTGGGGCTCTCTAGCACTTTGCTTCTTCCTTTTCTCATGTGGTCTTCTTTTACCATGGTCTCCTATTCCTTGTTCTCCCTCTCTATTATTGATCCAGCTGGGATCTCCCGCTCCCACAGGCTCTCTTTCCCTCGACCCTCGCCCTTCATTACTCCCACTCATGTCCAGGTTGTTTATGTAGATCTCAGCCATTTCTCCATCATTGGGCGATCCTGTGTCTTTTTTGGGGTCCTGTTTTCCAGGTAGCCTCCCTGGTGATGTGAGTAGCAGTCCAGTCATCCTTGTTCCATGTCTACTATCCTCCTATGAATGAGTACATACCATATTTGTCTTTCTGAGTCTGGGTTACCTCACTTAGGATGATTTTTTCTAGATCTTTCCATTTGCCTGCAAACCTCATGATGTCATTGTTTTTCTCTGCTGAGTAGTATTCCATTGTGTATATGTGCCACAATTTATTTATCCATTCTTCAGTTGAGGGGCATCTAGGTTGTTTCCAGGTTCTGGCTATTACAAACAATGCTGATGTGAACATAGCTGAGCAAGTGCTCTTGTGGTATGATTGAGCATTTCTTGGGTATATGCCCAATAGTGGTATAGCTGGGTATTGAGGAAGACTTATTCCCAATTTTCTAAGAAAGTGCCATATTGATTTCCAAAGTGGTTGTACAAGCTTGCATTCCCACCAGCAGTGGAGGAGAGTTCCCCTAGTTCTACATCCTCTCCAGCATAAAGTGTTCTCAGTGTTTTTGATGTTAGCCATTCTGACAGGCATAAGGTGGTATCTCAGAATTGTTTTGATTTGCATTTCCCTGATGATTAGGGATGTTGAGCAATTCTTTAAATGTTTTTCAGCCATTTGAGTTTCCTCTGTTGAGAAGTCTCTGTTTAGTTCTATAGCCTATTTCTTAATTGGACTGTTGGTCGTTTTGATGTCTAATTTCTTGAGTTCCTTATATATTCTGGATATCAGTCCTCGGTCAGATGTGGGGTTGGTGAAGACCTTTTCCCATTCTGTAGGCTGTCTCTTTGCCTTGTTGACTATATCCTTTGCTCTAAAAAAGCTTCTCAGTTTCAAGAGGTCCCATTGATTGATTGTTTCTCTCAGTGTCTGTGCTACTGGTGTTATATTTAGGAAGTGATCTCCTATGCTTCCTACTTTCTCTTCTAGCAGGTTCAGAGTAGCTGGATGTATGTTGAGGTCCTTGATCCACTTGGACTTAAGTTTTGTGCATGGTGACAGATATGAATCTATTTTCAGCCTTCTACACATTGATATCCAGTTATGCCAGCACCATTTGTTGAAGATGCTTTCTTTTTTCCATTGTACACTTTTGGCTTCTTTGTCAAAAATTATATGTTCATAGATGTGCGGATTAATGTCAGGATCTTCAATTCGATTCCATTGGTCCACATGTCGGTTTTTATGCCAGTACCAAGCTGTTTTTATTACTGTAGCTCTATAGTGGAGCTTGAAGTTAGGGATCGTGATGTCTCCAGAGGTTGTTTTATTGTATAGGATTCTTTTGGCTATCCTGGTTTTTTTTTGTTTTTCCATATGAAGTTGAGTATTATTCTTTCCAGGTCTGTGAAGAATTGTGTTGGTATTTTGATGGGGATTTTATTGAATCTGTAGATGCTTTTGGTAAAATTGTCATTTTTACTATGTTGGTCCTGCCTATCCGTGAGCGTGGAAGATATTTCCATTTTCTGATATCTTCTTCAATTTCTTTTTTCAGGGACTTAAAATTCTTGTCATATAGGCCCTTCACTTGCTTGGTTAATGTTACCCCAAGGTATTTCATGTCATTTATGGCTATTGTAAAGGGTGATGTATCTCTGATTTCCTCTCAGATTCTTTGTCCATTGTATATAGGAGGGCTACTGATTTTTTTGAGTTGATCTTGTATCCTGCTATGTTGCTGAAGGTGTTTAAAGCTTTATCAGTTCCTTGGTGGGATCTTTGGGGTCATTCAAGTATACTATCATGTCATCTGCAAATATGGAAAGCTTGACTTCTTCTTTTCCAATTTGTATCCCCTTAATCTCCTTATGTTGTCTTATTGCTCTGGCTAGAACTTCAAGTACTATATTGAATAAGTATGGGGAGAGTGGACAGCCTTGCATCATTCCTGATTTTAGTGGAATTGCTTTGAGTTCCTCTCCATTTAATTTGATGTTGGCTGTCGTCTTGCTGTAAATTGCCTTTATTATGTTTAGGTATGTTCCCTGTATTCCTGATCACTCCAAGACTTTTATCATGAAGGGGTGTTGGATTTTGTCAAATGCCTTTTCTGCATCTAGTGAGATGATCATGTTTTTTTTTTCCTTTGAGTTTGTTTATATGGTATATTACATTGACGGATTTTTGTATGTTGAACCACCCTTGCATCCCTGGGATGAAGCCTACTTGATCATGGTGGATAATTGTTTTGATGTGTTCTTGGTGTCTGTTTGCCAGTATTTTATTGAATATTTTTGCATCAATGTTCATGAGAGAAATCGGTCTGTAGTTCTCTTTCTTTGTTGTATCCTTGTTTGGTTTAGGAATCAGGGTAATTATAGCCTCATAGAAGGAGTTTGATAATGTTCCTTCTGTTTCCATTTTGTGGAACAATTTAGAGAGTATTGGTATTAACTCTTCTTTGAAGATCTGGTAGAATGCTGCGCTGAAACCATTTGGTCCTGGACTTTTTTTGGTTGGGAGACTTTTAATGACTGTTTCTATTTCCTTAGGGGTTATTGGAATATTTAAATATTTTATCTGGTCTTGATTTAACTTAGGTATGTGGTATCTATCCAGAAAATTGTCCATTTCTTTTAGGTTTTCCAGTTTTGTGGAGTAGAGGTTTTTGAAATATGAACTGATAATTCTCTGGATTTCCTCAATGTCTGTTGTTATGTCCCCCTTTTCATTTCTGATTTTGTTGATTTGGATTCTCTCTCTCTGTGTCTTTTGGTTAGTTTGGATAAGGGCTTGTCTATCTTGTTGATTTTCTCAAAGAACTAACTCTTTGTTTCATTTTTTGTATTGTTCTCTTAGTTTCTATTTCATTGATTTCACCTGTCATTTTGATAATTTCCTGGCGTCTATTCTTCCTGGGAGACTTTGCTTCTTCTTGTTCTAGAGCTTTCAGGTGTGCTGTTAAGTCACTAGTGTGAGATTTCTCTAACTTCTTTATGTGGGCATTTAGTGCTATGAATTTTCCTCTTAGCACTGCTTTCATAGTGTCCCATAAGTTTGGGTATGTGGTGTCTTCATTTTCATTGATCTCTAGGAAGTCTTTAATTTCTTTCTTTCTTTCTTCCTTAACCCATTGGTGATTCAGTTGAGCATTTTTCAGTTTCCATGAGATCGTAGGTTTTCGGTAGTTTTTGTTGTTGTTGAAATCTAACTTTAAACCATGGTGGTCTGATAGAACACAGGAGGTTATTCCAATTGTTTTGTATCTGTTGAAATTGCTTTGTGACCAAGTATGTGGTCAATTTAGAGAAAGTTCCATGGGGAGCTGAGAAGAAGGTATATTCTTCTTTGTTAGAAGGGAATGTTCTGTAGATATCTATTAGATCCATATGCATCATGACATCAGTTTTAAGTCCTTTATTTCTCTGTTGTTTCAATTTTGGAGATCTGTGCAGTGGTGAAAGTGGGGTGTTGAGATCTCCCACTATTAATGTGTGGAGTTTTATATGTGGATTAAGCTTTAGTAATGTTTCTTTTACATATGTGGGTGCCCTTGTGTTTGGTACATAAATGTTCAGAATTGAAACTTCATCTTGGTGGATCTTTCCTGTGATGAGTATGTAATGCCCTTCTTGATCTCTTTTGATTGATTTTAGTTTGAAGTCTATTTTGCTGGACATCAAGATGGCTACACCTGTTTCTTTCTTAAGACCATTTGATTGGAAAGTCTTTTCTGAGCCTTTTATTCTTAGGTAGTGTCTGTCTTTGAATTTGAGATGTGTTTCTTGTATGCAGCAGAAAGATGGGTCCTGTTTTCATATCCATTCTGTAAGCCTGTGTCTTTTTATAGGTGAATTAAGTCCATTGATATTAAGGTATATTAATGACCAGTGATTGTTCATCCCTGTTATTTTTTGGTGGTAGTGTGTGTGTACTTCTCTTTGGGGTTTACTGCTGTGGCTTTATCTATTGCCTGTGTCTTCAAGGGTGTGTCTGACTTCCTTAGGTTGGAATTTTCCTTCTAGTGCTTTCTGTAGGGCTGGGTTTTTTGATAAGTATTGTTTAACTCTGGCTTTGTTTTGGAATGTCTTGTTCATTCCATCTATGATGATTGAAAGTTTTTGCTGGGTATATTAGTCTGGGCTAACATCCCTGGTCTCTTAGTGTCGGCATTACATCTGTCCAAGTCCTTCTGGCTTTCAAAGTCTCCATTGAGAAATCGGGTGTTATTCTGATGGGTTTGCCTTTATAGGTTACTTGGCCTTTTTCCTTTGCTGTTCTTAATATTCTTTCTTTATTCTGTACGTTTAGTTGTTTAATTATTATGTGGTAAGGGGACATTTTTTGGGGGGGTCTAGTCTGGTGTTCTATAGGCTTCTTGTATCTTCATAGGCATTTCCTTCTTTAAGTTGGGAAAGTTTTCTTCTATGATTTTGTTGAATATATTTTCTGTGCCTTTGAGTTGGTATTCTTCTCCTTCTTCTATCCCTATTATTTGTATCTTTGGTCTTTTCATGGTGTCCCAAATTTCTTGGACATTTTGGTTCATGACTTTGTGGGCTTTAGTGTTTTCTTTGACTGATGAATCTATTTCTTCTACTGTATCTTCAACGCCAGAGATCCTTTCTTCCATCTCTTGCATTCTGTTGGTTATACTTGCATCTGAAGTTCCTGATCGTTTACTCAGATTTTCAATTTCCAGCATTCCCTCTGTTTGAGTCTTCTTCATTTTTTCTATTTCCCTTTTCGGGTCTTGGACTGTTTCCTTTATTTGTTTTACTGCTTTTTCATGATTTTCTTTCCGTACTTTATTGTTTTCTTCCAGGACTTTATTGTTTTCTCCTAATTTGTTTGCCCTTTCCTGTAGTTGTTTTTAGTGTTCTTCCCATTTTTTGTCTTTTCCTCTACACAAGCCTCTACCTTCTTCATGATGTTATTCATAAGGCTATTTTCTTCTGCTTCTTCCAATTTTTGATGTTCAGGTCTAGATGTTGGAGGCTGGCTAGGTTCTGGTGATGCTGTATTGCTCTTTATTTTGTTGTGTGTACTTCTGCCCATCTCCTTATGGTTCCTTCTTGGTCTTATCAGTGTACTTGGTTCAGACAGAGCTGACTAATTCAGGAAGTCTCTCTCTCTTGTCCATATGGGAGGTCTCCTGTCCAAATGGGAACTCCGGGGCAGGATGCAAGCTCTTATCTAGACAGGAAGTCCGGGTCAGGATGGGAGCTCTTGTCCAGAAGGGAAGTCCTGGGCAGGATGGGAGTTCTCTCTCTCTCTGGTCCAGAAGTGAAGTCAGGGGCAGGATGGGAGCTGGGGGCCGGTCTCTAAGTCTCAGGGAGTGGCTGGGGTCTGGGGTGGATGGGCATGGGGACTGGGCGTGGAGAATGCAGGATCTGCTGGGGGTCTTGGAGAAGGATATCCTTCCTGGTGGGGCTAGAAGGGAACCTGCCCAGTGGCAGAACCTGGGGCTAAGTTGGGCAGGTCTTCCCCAGAGTGGCTTGTGCCCAGGGATCCTTACAAATCTTAAAGCATGGAAAACCAAGCTCAATTATTCCTGTGGTTCACTCTGAGTTTAACTCTCAGGTACATCACTGTTGGGGGGCATATAAAGAATTACAAGTCTCAATTTAATTCCTATTATGAAATACAGCATGCTACTTTTTTAAATCATTCTTAAGGGAATATTTTAGGATCACCAAAGAACTACTAGATAAAAGAAGCAGACAATATTTTTGTAGCTATTTTTTTCAAAGGAAATTTCTTTTCTAAAATCTGAATGTTTTCTTTTTTTTCCAGTTCATGTGAATTGCATTCATTTTCTGTGTCAGAGGCCCAGCCTGCTCCTGTATTGAATTTAGCATTTTACTTTCTGTATTTTATATTTTCCTTTAATCTTTCTCCTTGTTAAGTTAAGTCTCCTGTGCAATGTTAGACCTGTGATTCTAATGCTTTTTTAGTTTTTTTTTTTTTTTTAAATCAAGTATGAGTACAATGACATGAGTGAAGATATGAGGAGCTTCAAGAAAGGAGGAAGGGATGGCCGTGTTAACAAGAAAGAGAAAGCAGCAGCAGCATGAATGCTCACTGGCAATTAACACATGGACCCGGCTTGGCCAGACCCTGTGCCTCTGGCTGAGGAATACAGAAAAAGACTTATAAACTACATCTGAAGTTCTTTTATACGTACATAGTTTTGTAAGAAGTCTCAGGTGCTAAGAAAACTCCATTTAAAGATTTGAACTCTGCTGTAGATGTAATAACGAATTTACCCCTAAGATTTTAGAAACAACATCAATGAATAGACTGACCTGAGGAAAACCTGGCAGTGGGGTTCACTCATGTAAATTGTTTGGAGAAGTTCACTTCTCTAGAAAGCTAGGATGGTCACATAACTAGAGATTAATGTTCTCCATTTAATGGGCATATTTAATTTTTAGCTTCTCTTCCTGAATATATATATATAGTTATTTTAATGAGTAAATTTAATACATCCCTCTTATTTGCTTGTTCATTTAATTGAAGAAAATTAAATGTACTTATTTAATTAATAAATTTAATTAATAAAATAGTATGTATTTTTAGCTTTTTTTGTTTGTGTAATTCAAATACTAACATGCCAGCCTTCCTAATTTTATTAAGTTCTAGTTAGTAATTCTGATTGTACTATCTCTCTGACTTCCTTTTCAGAAGGTGATAATTTAATTATTAATTAAAAATAAGGAATCTGATCCTTGTTTCACCTTCATAATCAAGGTGTTCTGGGAGCTCCATATGAATGAGTTTTCACTGGGTTGATTAGGAAAATATTGAGACAGGAAATTTCAAATGCTATACTTAGAAATGAATTATGAACCAAAAGAGATACATTACTATATCAAAACAAAAGAGCTTTAATTACGAGTTGTTTACATATCTCTGAATAACTTAAGATCTTTATTAGCAATGTAATGAATTTGTTTCTTTAGACTTCATATCTGTGTTAGAAACTTTACTGAAAGGCTATGCAAAACTACCGTTATATAAATTCCCATAATGTAAATCAGTTAATTCACATGAACTATGAAACTTGAAAAGAAAACTTGAAACCACAGAAGTATCAGGATAACTAGAAAGTTGTGAAGTTTCACAGATAATAATTTTCTTCCCATTGCAAAGGTATTTCCTATTGGTGTTATAGTGAATGATTATCTCAAAATTAATACCTAACACCACAGTCCAGTTAAAATGGGCAATATTCATAGCAGATATTTGTAATAATAAGACACAGAAATGGTCAGTAAGTGTATCAAATGGTTTTCTGCACTACTTATCCTTGGGAAACCACAAAGGGACATCCTCTCTCCTGGGATGACTTCAATGACTTCTCTGAAAACTGACAAATATTAACAAGAGCTGGTATGAACATAGTGAAGAAGCAGCAGAGAGCACTACTGTGTAAGAATACAAATTAGTGAAGCCATTGTGCAGCATTGTGACAATTCCAAAATTCAAAATATGATTGCCACAAGATTCAGAAATCTCCTCATTTGTCATATCCAAAGTTCACATTAGTATATTGAAGAAACACCCACACTCGCATATTCACTGCAGTATTACTCTCAATATCCAAGAAATAGAAGTAACCCAAGTGTCTTTCAGCTGAAGAGTGGATTAGAAAAATGTGATATGTGTGGGTGCACAATGGAATATTCTTCAACCATAAAAATGAATAAAATCCTGTCATCTGTAACAATATGAATGGAAATTGAAATCATTGCAAAAGTGAGAGAAGTCAAGCAAGGAAATGAAGAGCTGTAAGATCTCAGTCAGAGATGGAATCTAAACTGTTCACCTCATAAAAGTTAAGAGTAGAGTAGTGAGAACCAGATGTTAGGGAAACACGGGGACACAGCAAATTATGGTGTAGGATTTAGAATCTGTAGCTCAACATGGCTTCGTTTTTTCTTTTTTTGAGTGTGTACTAACATGCTTAGTGACACTATCCTGTGTGCGTGTAGGAATAAGGGCTCACCAGAACAACAGTTTCACTGTACCTGAAAACAAAGGAAAGTGAAGGAAAAAGGATGGCCCAGGAGTTAGGACTTCTTGCCCAGCCATTTGCTTGGGTGAGTTAGTTTGTCTGTAATCCACTTTGCACAACTCACAAATAACTCAAGCAAATTGATTATGGCACGTTTGATCACTCAGAAAACTGCCATTCAGAAACACTTGAGAATTCACATGCTTCTGTCTGTATTTCAAAAATAAAAAAAGGGGAAGCGGTGGCTGTGAGGTGTCCTTGCAAGTAGGGGTGAATGCCTAAAGAACTGATTTTTTTCTCCAGATCCAACAAGGTGGCAGGCAGGAGAGAGCCAATTATAGAGTTTTCCTCTAATCTCAGCAGTGTCACCAACAAAACATTAAAAATTAAATGAATTTGTAATGTTAAATGGTTCAGTTTTAAGTGATAATAATAAGATTTTTTAAAAAACAACATAAAAACAAAAAGGAGAAAATCCATTATTTCCACCATTGGACAGAGCTGTGAGCTATAAAAGAATGGAAAGTCAGAGACACTTATGGTTGAACAATAAACAAAAATCAAAGTATTAAAGGGGCATGTAAAGGAGGTGTCAATGACTTAATAGTGGACACATCAGAAAACAGTTGAACAAATTACAAACACCATATGTAGGGCTGGAGAGGTGGCTCAGAGGTTAAGAGCAGTCAGTGGCTGCTCTTCCAGAGGTCCTGAGTTCAATTCCCAGCTACTACATGATGGCTCACAACCATCTATAATGAGATATGGTGCCCTCTTCTGGTGCATGTATACAGAATAAATAAATCTAAAACAACAACAAAAAACCACCATATGTGAACATTAGTATTAACTGATTGAAGTACTAGATGATTCAAATACCTGGAATGTTTGACCACAGCTGGTTTTTGTAGCTACCATCAACTTTTTATTTTTAATTTCTCTTAATTACACTAATTTTAGTGTAGATTGCAATGTTCCAAAAGAAGTTTAAAGTAGAACAGAAATTGTAAAAATGGCTGAAAATTATCCATGCATGTCTCACAAAATATAAAGTCATATGGAGCTGAGCGGTGGTGGCGCACGCCTTTAATCCCAGCACTTGGGAGGCAGAAGCAGGCAGATCTCTGTGAGTTCAAGGCGAGCCTGGTCTATAAAGCGAGTTCCAGGAAAGGCTACACATAGAAATCCTGTCTCAAAATACCAAAAAATAAAAAATAAAATAAAATAAATAAAGTCATGTGGAGATATTTATAGAAGATATGCAAAGACAAAATATAAGAACAATATTATATAAAGAGTATATAAAACAATAATTTTAGGTCTTGAAGAAACTGATTTCCTTTTGGAAAATTTTCTCTACACTTAAATAATAATAGCCATTAATAACAATTCTTCTACAAATAAAATATGAATCTGCCTTATTTTACAAAGATGTAGAAACAGAAATAAAGAATAAATTTGTGATAACAGCATGCTTGAAAGTTTATTCCCATCTTTTGTGCTGTAACACATTAAAATATGGCTTTCCAGAAAAACTAAGAAATACAAATAACACATTTCCTTTGATTTTCCTCTAGAGCAGTAGGGGTATATTAATCAATTATCTATAAATACACTGTGAAAAGAAGCTCACTAAATAATTTAATTAATATTATTATGATCACATATGAATAATTTGTTTGTAAAGGGTGTGTACCTTTTCATGTGGTAATTACATCAATTATAGGCAATTACTACACCTGCATTATCACCATTGGAAAATGTTTATTACAGTTATTGTTAAATAGATGGTGTGCTTGTTTGATGAGTTAAGTCAGTAACATGCTACTCTATAAAACAAGTCCAGAATATGCATGAAACTGTGATATGGTATTCACAAGTTATCTTCATTTATTATAGTGATTTATATCTACTAGACAGTGTTTTCCTGCTGTCTTAAATACTCTTTATTATATACTTACTTTGAAGATGATATAAAAAAGAATAATTGACAAAAAGATGGCTCAGCAAGTAAAGGTTTACTTTGTAACACTCATGAGCTAAGTTAGATCCTTTTAACCCAAGATACGATAGAAAAGACTGATCTCACACGCTTGTCCTCTGACCTCCACATTCATGCTTTGCCACATCTTTTCTTTCTGACCACATTTAGTAATAAATAAAAATATTTTAAGAGATTTATTTTTATAAAATACCAAGCAAAGTGTAACTTGTACTGACCATAGAGTCATGGATGCAGGGCCATCCATCAGAGTGTGGTTGACCTACCAAAAGCCACATCTTTGAAGAAAACTGAACACCCCTTCATGTCATTTACAACTTCTCAGTTGCTCCTGTGGGATCATGATTCCCTCTCAATCACCATAGAATACTGATTGACTTGATCCTTTGCAGGGCTTGCAGGCAAACACAGCTGCTGTGAGTTCATCAGTGTGAGCTGTCAGTTTTCCTCTTGAACTCCTCAGCCACTGGTGTTTACAGTCTTCCCACCCCTTTTCTTTTCTTTTTTTTTATTTTACAATACTATTCAGATCTACATAATAGCCACAGATTCCCTTGTTCTCTCCCTTCCTGCCCCCCTCCCCTTCCCCCCAGCACACCTCCCATTCCTACCTCCTCCAGATCAAGGTCTCCCCAGAGGACTGGGATCGACCTGATAGACTCAGTCCAGGCAGGTCCAGTCCCCTCCTCCCAGATTGAGCCAAGCATCCCTGCATAAGTCCCAGGTTTCAAACAGCTAACTCATGCAATGAGCTGGTACCCCTGCCTAGATGCCTCCCAAACAGATCAAGCCAATCGACTGTCTCACCCATTCAGAGGGCCTGATCCAGTTGGGGGCCCCTCAGCCTTTGCTTCATAGTTCATGTGTTTCCATTCATTTGGCTATTTGTCCCTGTGCTTCATCCAACCTTGGTTTCAACAATTCTCGCTCATATAAACCCTCAGCTTTCTCACTAATTAGACTCCCAGCACTCCATCAGGGGCCTAGCCGTGGATGTCTGCATCCAGATTCCTCAGTCCTTGGATGGGGTTTATGGCACAACTATTAGGGTATTTGGCCATCCCATCACCAGAGTAGGTCAGTTTGGGCTGTCTCTCGACCATTGCCAGCAGTCTTTTGTGGGGGTATCTTTGTGGATTTCTGTGGGCCTCTTTAGCTCTTTGTTTCCTTCCTTTTCTCATGTGGTCTTCATTTACCATGGTCTCCTATTCCTTGTTCTTCCTCTCTTTTCTTGATCCAGCTAGGATCTCCCGCTCTCTTTCCCTCTACCCTCGCCCTTCATTGCTCCCACGCATGTCCAGGCTGTTCATGTAGATCTCATCCATTTCTCTGTGTCTTTCTTGCTTCAGCAGCACATATACTAAAATTGGAACGATACAGAGAAGATTATCATGGCCCCTGCGCAAGGATGACACCCTTTTTCACAATACTTCCTGAGCTTTGAAGAGAGGGATGTGATACAGATGTGCCATTTGTTACTGAGGACTTCGAGAACACTTGACCTCTGCACTTTTACCAATTGTGAGTTTCTGCATTAACCACCATCTGAGACACTTCTCTGATGAAGTTTGGGAGCTGTGTTGTTTTTTTGTTAAAGAGAATGTATTTATCAAAAAAATATATAGCAATAGGTTCACCCCTGGACCTGTGAGCTCACAAATGATGAGGTTTTATTCAGAGTTAAAGCACAATACATGTGTTGGACCCCAAAATTTAGGGTCTCAAGTGGGTGCCCCAAGAACCCAGACTCCAGTCCAGTTGATGTAACAGCAGGAGGATTTATTAAGCTTCTATATAGAAGGGCTCCTCTGCTCCCAAGAGTAAGAGTCACATCTTACTGCAGCCACATGGGGGTTTTTAAAGGAAAAACCCACAAAAGCCATAAGATTACAATTCCCATACAATTTTGTCTCACAAGATCATGGTCTGGGTACAGAGTGATCACAGAGGGGGTACAGTTATGTCAACAGGTACATTTTTCCTGAAACCTCAAGGCGGGTATCAGGGCAGGAGTGGAGTTTACACAAAGGTCACAGTGGTCCTTCCTGGAATACCTGCAACTGTCCCAGTCACAGTTGAGCACATCTCTTAACAGAAATCTCTTTACATTGTTATATGG
This sequence comes from Peromyscus maniculatus bairdii, assembly GCF_049852395.1. NCBI lineage: Eukaryota > Metazoa > Chordata > Mammalia > Rodentia > Cricetidae > Peromyscus > Peromyscus maniculatus. The sequence continues at coordinate 17,019,553 of NC_134857.1, read as the reverse complement.
TTGCAGGGAAGATTGAACAATGTCTAAGTCAGCTTGCTCTTGGAACTAGATTTTTAGTTTCTCATTTCCTGGTACTTGAAGTTTCTCTTTTTCTGAGGCTTGGGGGTGTAAGCCTGAAGGGCTAGGGTCTTTCATATGTATGTATTTATTCAATTCATATGTTGGGGTTTTTTTTTTTGCATTTTTGTTTGTTTGTTTGTTTGTTTGTTTGTTTGCTTTTTAGCCATGTTTCTTATATCCCAGGTTAAACTCAACTTGCTGTGTAGCCAAGAATTACCTGAATCTTCTGATCCTCTTGCTTCTACCTCCTGGGTTCTGGGCTTGCAAGTTTGAGCCACATGCCTAGACTCTCAAAATTTTTTGTAGTGAGCTTCATATGCACCTTCTGAATTTTCAAACGTTTGGTACAGAATCTGGCACCTAGAAGACACTCAGTAATTACTGCTAATATATTTTTGTCTGTTCTGAAGTATCTCCTCTTACAGAGGTAGTTTAAAGCTAGGTAATCTGGTAAGGGAAGAAGTGTTATATTTGTAACCACAGTAAAACTGTAATACCTTGTAGGCCAGTCCTCACATAGTGTCATATCAAGACTAAATAGAAATGAGACAGAAGAGATGATCCAATGAGTTAAAATGTTTGTTGCGCAAGCATGGGGACCTGAATTCAGATGCCCAGCACTCACACAAAGCTTGGCATTTTTATTAGTTCTTTGAGAATTTCATGCATATATTTAGATAATATTCATCTTCTGCCCTCCAACTCCTTCTAGGTCCATCATGTTCCCTATACATACAGCTTTGTGTCATTTTCTAAAAGTCTAATTATGCTGCCATGTCTTCTGGGATGCATGGCCTCCCACTTGTACAGAAAAAGTTGTACATTACATTCCACTTTTTTTCCCCTATATTCAAGACTCATTCTCAGCCTTCTGGAACTATGAATATAGTATGTCTCAATGTGCATTTCTTTAAGTTCACCATGTATTTAGTTAATTGATTTTATTATATTTATATTTGCATATTAAATGTTTTCTCAGATTTTTAGGATTTTTTCAGTTATTCATTATTTCATTATTTGTTTAGTAGAAAATTATCTTTGCAATTATGTTTAATTAATTGAAATTAAGTATAATTTTTTGTTATTCCTTGTGCTTTTGGGTGTCATGTCCAAATAAAATATTTTCAAGTCAAAATTTGATTCCTTGAGTTACAGGATTTTTGAGCCACCAAGCATGGGTGCTGGAAATATATCTTGGGTTCTCTGGAAGATCAATAAGCCCTCTTTATAACTGAACCCTCTTTTCAGCCCTAGTAAACACAAACACCATAGATAGATAGATAGATAGATAGATAGATATAGATATAGGTATAAATATAGATATAGATATAGAGAAACAATATATAATATAATATTATACATAATCAAAAGATATATATATATATATATAGTTGAAAATAAAAATGAAGTAAACATCAAGAAATCTGTTTCACTCTTCCTCTCATTTCTATTTTTCTTCCTAGTATGGAAATCAGTATAAAAGACAAACAAAATGTGTATCCTTCCTACCATGTTTCTATACCTTAAATATTAGCATATATTCCCTTTTAGTCACTTAATCCTCTCCCTTATTCACTTCCTATGTTGGGGCTTTGTTCCTCCTTTCCTCATGGGATCTTATAAATATTTTAAGATTTTCTATTTTCACCATTGTTTTTTCTACTTCCTTTGCTGATTTAAACTCTCCCATTGCATTGAGAACGAAATATGTTGTGGGATAATACTCTTGTACACTGTAAAAATTTGTCACTCAAATTGGTTTAATAAACACTGACTGGCCAGTAGCCAGATAGGAAGTACAGGTGGAGCAACCAGACCAGGAGAATTCTGTAAAGAGGAAGGACAGATTCAGGTGTCACTAGTCAGATGCAGAGGAAGCAAGATGTGAAGGCAGAACTGAGAAAAGGTACCAAGCCACATGGCTAAGGTAGATAAGAATTATGACTTAATTTAAATGTAAGATCTACCAGCTGAGCATTTAGAAATAACACTAAGTCTCTGAATCAATTATTTGTGAAGTGGCTGCTGGGTATTTGGGAACATGCAGGTGGGAGAGAAACTTCCACCTACAGAAATCTGAATTCTTTATCTGGGGAGCTGTAAGGTGCCTTCTGTGGGTATGCACGCCTTCCCTGAGCCTCTGATGTTACACTGTGCCACACTCTTACATACCACAAAATTATACCTATGTGATTCTTTTCATTATGGACAGTTTAAAATCAGTTCTTCAAGAAATCTCCATTCTATATCTAAATTGCTTGGAATACTTGAAGATATAGTAATAGATTTAGGTTATTGTCTGTTTGGATGCAAAAGAGATGCACTTTGGATGTGCAAAGCAAGCTCTGTTACACTCTCACAACTCATAAGTCTAATGTGACTTAAAATGTTAATTTCAGGTCATTTTATCTGTTCTCCATCATGAAGGAAAAACTGTATCTAATAGTGTGTTAAAGAAATACAAAATACAAGTGGATTTAATAGTGTGCAGTAATCTTTTAGCTCACTACTCTCCTTCCACTCACCTGATATTCATTCACTCACTTCCACTATGCAGCTGATGCTGACATTATGAGCACCTGTCCTTGTCAGGTGACGCTTTGGAAGACATACTTAAGAAGTACTTGTCAACAATGAGGAAGTCAGCCTGCAACTGAGGTACAGTATTGATATCCACATCTTCTGTTCTTCCCTACTGAGTTTTACTCACTGCAGAGTAGGAGGATCAGGGGCATCATAAACAGGGGAAGCCTGAATGCAAGTAATTTGAGAACTACACCAGTAGACAGCTTTCTCTTGGTACAACAAATGCTATTTCTTTGTATGTGTTGGCAAAGGCATTGCCAAATTTCTCATCTGGAACAGTTATCTTCACAACTGTCCAGAAGTGCAGAGAACTTCTATGATTAAACACACATAGAACCAGAACATTTCTTCTGTGATTTGATTAACTTTCAATTCTCCTTAATTCAGGATAAAGCAAGCCCCAGAAACTAATACTTAAATTTGAAGAAATGGGTGGAAGGGACATGGTTGCTTTTATAGGAAAAAAATGTTCAAAATAAACCTAACAATGATGAATAATTAACTATCAATGTCTTACTTTGTCAAGGTTTGTAAATAGTGTGTGAATATGATGTTGGTTACCCTCTTCAATAGTAATTATTTTTTCTGTTGATTCTCTGGGCTACTCCTGAACAATGGGAGCTTTGAAATGGAAAGGAGCTTGTATGCCAGCATGTGTGCTCAGCTGTGCTGTAATTGTCTTAGATGTGAAGTAATTGAATGAAAACAAACAAGAAGAGACTATGTCCTCAACCTCAGACACTGAAAATGAGACCAGCCAAAGCAAAACTGACAGAGAGGGGGAAAGCAGAACCCATTCCAAACTAGCTGCAGAGGCTGTGTGTGTTTGAATGAGATATTCTACAACAGAATGTACCAAAGCCCTTGCTGCTGGCTCCAGGTTGTCACTTGACATAAATGGACAGAGAGTTTCAAATAATCACAGCTTTCCTGTCTTCAGTAATCTAGACTGTGTTAATATTTAACTACATTTTTTAAATTTCTTAGATAGGAAAATGAAAAAAGATGATGAAGATTTACCGTGGCATTAAAATTGTAGAGCCTTTAAAGCTACAATCTACCAAACATGTGGTTTTTCTGCTTCTGCCATTCAACTCAAATGACTCCCCAACTCTCCCTTTATAACCACTTTCCAATGTGAGCCTCCCAAACCACAGCATTTCTTCACTCCAACTTCTTATGTGAATTAATTTGGGAACTAAAAGCAAGAACACAAACAACTGAAAAAATTGATGCACACACACAAACAAAATGAAATTATGAAAACCAACTTGATGTTTCCATGACCAAAGTGATATAGTCTTACCATGTAGTTCTGGTGGGCAAGCAGGGAAATTTGTAACCAACAACTAACTTGAGGGTCAGTATCACATACTAGGTCCTGGGGTTCTTACATAGTAACTTATGGTTTGCTTTGTGCTTCCTTTTACTTACGTAATTTCTACCCATGCCTATATTCCTTGCTGTTCTGCCATCTGATTTGCTCTCTCTGTCCAGCTATATTACTTCCTCTTCCTGCCCATCTCTGTCACATTCTGTCTATCTGTACAGACCTTCAGACCTCATGGTTAACTAGTGTTGGAATTTAAGGTGTGTGCCACCACTCACAGAAATCCAGACAGATCCCTGACTGCCAAGTAATAGGATTAAAGGCATGTCCTACCATTGCCTGACTTCTACTCATAATGGATGGCATTTTCCTCTGATCTCCAGGCAAGCTTTATTTATTAAAGCACAAATAAAATATTGCCACATTTCAGCACAAAAAATCAACAAAGCTGCATATAATATTTAAAATGTTTACATTTTCTATAGTGAACTGTAACCATTTTTAACAGCAACCTGTGAAGTCTCCAAAAAAAATGATGGGGCCCCCAATGATGATTACACCTGGATTGTGTAATACCATTAAGGTGACAAACACTACCCAAAGATCAGCTTTGAATTATAAACTGCTCAGGACAATTTCAAGCAGGTTAGCTGAGATGGTCCAGCCTCAAAGACTACTCCAGCTGGGACCCAAGGTAAGCCCTGCACTTACCCATAATGCACAGACTACACAACCAATATTACAGCTAGTTTTCTCAGAGCTTGACCATTATCTCCATTTTCTCAAGGTCCCCTAAAGATGTTGCTGCCTCCAGACAACAGGAAGTAATTTTAGGAGTGTGACACTAATATTACAAAGAGGTGGTGTGGGTGGTTTTTTGTCATTTGGTGAGTTATGAATACTTGTTTAGTGGGGTTGGTTGCAAATTGTTACTGGTCATGGTAAGAAGGAAACTAAGCAAGGGAGGGAGGATTCAATGGTCTCTGACAAAAAAGGAGGGGGTCATGGAACAGATAGGATGAATGGTTACATTGTTGAATCTACTTTAAATTAAATGCAACTATTAAATTCAAATATTTTACATTGGTGTGGATTTTTGTACATTGATACACATTTAAGATTACTTTTGTTATACTATATATATGTTTCTACTCTTATTTAAGGTATTTTACCTATGAAGTTCATTTAAAAATGTAATATATAATTAAGAAATAGAGTTGTTAGTCATCTATAATAATCAAACTTGTAGTCATGTTAGGCGTGTTTTCGAAGTTAAACAGAGATATATTTTAAATAGATAGATGGTCTTCAAACAGTTCAGAGACCTACAGAATGTGGCATTTAAGTTTATTTGTTTGTTTGTTTGGTTGGTTTTGGTTTTTTGAGACAGTATTTCTCTGTGTAGCTTTGGTGCCTGTCCTGGATGTCACTCTGTAGACCAGGATGGCCTCGAACTCACAATGATCTGCCTGGCTCTGCCTCCCAAGTGCTAGGATTAAAGGAATGTGCTACCACCACCGGGTACATTTAAAATTTATTTAATAACTTAAGGTTTTTCATAACAGTGAGACCTTTCTGCTCCTGGCACTAAATTACTTCACAAAAGGATGGCGGATATTTAAGAACCTCCATATGGAGTTTGCTTTTATTCTGGCAAAGTTATCAACTAGACAAGATACTGCTCTTGCCTTGACTACAGACAGTATGCTGTCCAAATTGAATGAGCAGGACACAAAAGAAGAGGACTGCCAAAATTTTCAAAGACAATGTCAGATAATCCTTCAGAAATTGCTGCTTTACAGAAAAGTCTGTCAGATATTCTAAGCCTGTAACTCAAACATGGATATCCCAATGTTGCAGAGGAACCTTGGGTGGCTGTCCAGGTAGCCATCTTCTTCTGTCATTTCTATAGTTTTGGAGGTTGTTTGCTTTGTGCTTCCTTTTACTTAGGTAATTTGATATTCTTCTTGGGTCTGTGTTGGAGTTGAAGATAAAATAGTTATAATTACAGTTGTCCTTGTTACCAAATTCAGAAAAGAACCAACAGAGGTATAAGTATATAAAATTGAGAGATATAAAGGTTTAATTGTTTATCTAAGAAAATCTTTTGAGCACTAAAAAGGTAGTTTGGGGTTGGTAATACAAGTTAGGATGGAAAGTAAATTAGGTATCAAACTTTGGACTCACCAAGATAGGTTAACTAATAGTGTAATCAGTCTCTCTGAATTTGCCAAATACAAATGGATTGGATATTGTGAATGTAATCCTTACATGATAATTGTTCTTGTATATAGTTTTACTATGTTAAGGTGAATATCTTTTTTTATTTAGATAAAATGATAGGCATATTGGAGAATATTTGTTCACACTGTGAGCCCCAAGTTTGCATTTTCATTAATTAAATAAAATTAACCTTGGGTCAGGAGGCTGAGTTAGGAACTAATTGACAAAAAGCAACCATAGAGCATCAGAGGGAATCTGGAATAGATAGAGAGACACACTGAAAGTAGTAGGGACAGATTTGGAGTGGTGCAGGGATTTTATTTGGCAGAACAGAAGAATGCTCTTTTTGGAGATGCCATCAAGGAGAGAAGTTTAGCTAGTTACTCAACCTCTCTGAGCTAGTAGGTTTTCACTCCAGCCTTTGAATCTTGAGTCTTATTTATAAATAGAATGAAGGAGATTTAGTTAAAGCTATATTTAGTTGAAGTAGAGTCACTGCCTAGCCTCAGAATTCTTGCCAGGCTGCAGCCTGAGGATACAAGCCACTGCCAAAGAAGCAGGATGTAACTGTGGAGTCACAATTTCTGGCTGAAATAACAATAGACTAAGGCACAGCCACTGGGCCAAAGATAAAACAACAGATATATTAATCCAATTGTGGCTGAGCATTCCATATTTAGGATATAAAAAGAACTGAAAAAAAAAGCAAGGAAGCAAGCATCCAAGCAAGAAAACCCTAAAACTAAGAACCAAGAAAACAAACAACTGAATAGAAAATTGGGGCTATGGAACCAAACAAAGAGTTTTCATATTGAGAAATAAAAATAGCTGGAAATACTTTTAAAAAAAACCTCTACCATTCTTAGTCATTGGGGAAACAGAAATTTAAACTACATTGGGTGCAGTTTTTGCTTATATGGGGTGATTATTACCTTTCTAAATCAGAGACATAGGCCTTGTCCAACCTCTGGAGCATGAATATATTTTTCCCTGTTGGAATTTTATTTCTATGATTAGTGTGCTCTCACTCTGTCCTCCTGCCTCTGCTAAGGTTTTTTTGTTTTGTTTTGTTTTTTAAATCAGGATACTATGTGGTGAAGATATTTATTGATTTCTTACTAAATAATTGCTAAACATTACAAGTGACGATAATAGTTACCAATTATAATGATGAAAATCACAGACCTAAAATACAGTCATTTGAAAGTCATTCTTGCTCACATTGTTTTAATCACATATGGCCAAATATGGTAGTCTGGGATGATACCATAGATATACGATCCCTGACAAGCTACTAGAACTTTAATTTCAGTGTTATGAGGCATCATCTGAACACAGTTCCCATGGTAAGAGTATAATCATTACATCTGATGGGTGAAACAAAAGATGTATGTTTTCTGAACACTAACTAGTAATATTTCTAATTTTATTTAATTTTTATAAATTTGATTCACATGGCAAGCTGAAATACCTCTTTTCTAAGTATTATGTCTTCAGCAAAACAAAAGAGACCTATTTGACAGTAGCAGAGAATCTGAAGTTTGGGAACTGAAAGCCTTTCCATCACAATATTCAGAAAAAAATAACATGAAGTTGAATTTGTAGCTAGAGTAAGCAAGCAAGTTTAGAGTAGGTTTGCTCTTGTAACAAACAATGTCTAGGATGTCTTCAACTCACAGGATTAAATTTAAGTGTGGATATCATGACAAACTGCTCCACAGACGCAAGCACTAACAATCACTGCAGTGGATGACAGTGACATGGGGTGTGATGGCAATGATTAATAGAACACAGTGTGCGTAGACGTTAGACAGTCGGAAGGCAAATGACCATAGATCTGAGGTTAGACTCTCTTTAATCCAAAGCACCAGTTCCTGTTTCTCAACAGTAAATGGTTCTGTGAATCAGAATCTCACTGAGAAACCCCTGTATTACAACAGCAATAATTTCACTAGATCACCTGAAATGGAAGTAGGAATAGACCTAAGACCATTTCTCTCTCTCTCTCTCTCTCTCTCTCTCTCTCTCTCTCTCTCTCTCTCTCTCTCTCTCTCTCTCTCTCTCCCTCTCTCTCTTTCATATATGCATATATTTATATGCATACACACAAACATACACACACATATGATGTACATAGGAAGTAGGATTTAATTAGAAATTAACTCCTGACCTAAATACTTAATGAGATTTTGATTCTTTTTCTTTTGCTAGAATAGGAAAGATGGGAAGCAGATGGGGCACAGATAATAAAATATATTCCTTACCAGACTTAAGGATCAGCAAGTATAATTTTCCTGATTTCATATTTATGAGTTAGTAGATACAGTTAATGGGTGGCTAAACTCCCCCATGTAGATCTTTAGTGTACAAAAGTTTTCATGGCATGGTGACCAGAAAGATACCATTAAGGCCATCCTTCACCTGGATGAAATAGTGCTGAAGCACTATCAGTTCCAGAGGAACTAGAAACGAGACTGCACTTGGCTACCAAAAGGATACATGGGTTTGTCCGTAGCTCATTTTCATTTGAACTACAATGCCATCCTACAAAGGAAGATGGACTGTAACAGAGGAAAATGAACTATCACAAACACAGACAAATAGTGGCCCAACTGCAGATGCCATGCCTAACCTGTGGAATAGAAGTCAGTCTCAGCTACACAGCCAGGAGCTGGGAAATGTAACTTTAATTTTCATCTCTTTCATGATAAACATTAAAGTCCATTTCACATTTGAGTAAGATTCTCATAAATATAAGTAAACATTATGCTCTAGGAAATATTAATTATTCTGCCTTCTGCCTTAGTGAACTCTGAAGTGGCCTGGACCTTCTAGACATTTTTCAGAAGGTAAAACCAGTTCACTATTTTTATGACAATAAATTAATTGAACTGGATGAACACAGCTTTTAAAGTATATTGGGGACCTCCATAATATACACATAGCCCCAAATGAAGGAGAACACCTGTAAAATTCCAGAGAACTAAACATTTTTAGGAAAATAACGGTTTTAGATAAGCCAGAAATCAATCTCCAAAATACAGGACAAATTACTACACCTTCACTTCCAAATACTGAGATAGAGGGAAGATATTTACAGGCTCCTTCATGCTCTGCTTGTGAAATGCTCTACAACTGACAATTATGAGAATCTTGCTCTGATCTGTTGACAGCTGACATGAAGGATATCCAAGGTTAAGTTGAACTGAGAAACAGAAAGATTATACAGCTGCTCCAGCATGAAGAAAAATGATTTTTTTTTATGTTGCAAAAATGACTGGTATCCTGTGCTATTGGTGAGAAGGATGTTTCTCATTCTGAGCACCTTTGGCATTTCAGACCAGGGTTGGTGTGGGTTGTCCTTTGTTTCTTGTCTCATTGTTGGGGGTGTGGCAGTGATCTTGATCTCTGTGCACTATATGCCAGCAGCAGAACCACTTCTCTAGTCTTAGGAACCATACATGTCTATTCCATAGTTTCTCAACCTTCCTAATGCTGCAACCCTTTAACATAATTCCTGGTGTTCTGGTGACCCCAAACATAAAAAATTTTAGTTGCTACTTCATAACTGTAATATTGCTACTGTTATGAATCATAATGTAAACATCTGATAGGAGATCCCTTTCCCAAAAGGTGTCTCAACTCATAGGTTGAGAACTACTGGTCTATAGCCTTCTAGTGAAGTTGAGGGCAAACTTTCTCTATAATATATGTTTAGGGTTTTCTTTGGAATCAAATCAGAACAGATATGTCAAATCTGGCCAGAGTCATACCAAATGCAGTAGTGACATAAATAGGTCCTGGTAAGTTATAGACCCCAATAAAGTAAAGAATATAAGTATAAACATGAAATCATCCTTCAGTCAAACTTCCTCTCTTACAAGATAGGTTCTGACCTATCCACATTGAATTGAATTACATATGAAATCAGGCACATGTAAAGTCAGAGAATACACATTTTCTTGCTTTTGTATATTCTCAAGCCTACATCACCACCTCCTATTCATTTGTATGTTTTAGTTCATTTTTATGGCCACAGAAAGAATTTCTTATTACCTGCAGTAAAAGGATGAAAAGTCTTAGTTTGGTTCATAGATTAGTTGGTTTACTAGGTGTGGGCTAAAGTAGGATAATTTATGTTAAAATAGTAGATAGGGCAACTTTCACTGTGATAAACTGGTATTTATTTTTCCAACTTATTTTTGGAATAATACTCATTTTTAAAATCCTCACCCATGTCTTCAAAAATTAATGTAAACCTTATAATAGCTTGATACACGAGAGCACAAATTTAAAGAGAGGGTATAGATCATTACCTTTACTTAATTTCATAGTTGTCCATGTAAGCATAAAAATTATATTGTTTAAATATTGTAAAAAATTAAACTTGTAGTCTTTAAAATGCCTTTCAATAAGATAAAGACAAGATGCAGAACTAAAAAAAAAATCTGAGATAGACATATAAAGCAAATAGAATATCTTCACTATATGAAGAACAGCAACAAACTTTTACACAAATGATTGCACTGAAAGAGAGAAGAGGGCCTGGAGAGGTGGCTTAGAGGGTGGAAAATGTATTTCTTTGGCAGAGGACCTGAATTCAGTTCCAGCACCTATGCCAGGTTTCTTCCAATTGCCTATAATTCTAGTTCCATTGCATCTGGCACCTCAGTCTTCTGAGGGTACTTGCACTCACTTCTACACATCCACACATAGATACACACACACACACACACACACACACACACACACACACACACTTTTAGAAAAAAAATGAAATATAGACTTGTGAACAAACTTTTAAAAAAGATGATGACCCACAATAGACTGTTGGCAATGGTCGAGAGACAGCCCAAACTGACCTACTCTGGTGATGGGATGGCCAAACACCCTAATTGTCATGCTAGAAACCCCATCCAACGACTGAGGGATCTGGATGCTGAGATCCAGGGCTAGGCCCCGGGTGGAGCTCCGGGAGTCTAATTAGCGAGAAAGAGGAAGGTTTATATGAGTGAGAATTGTTGAGACCAAGGCTGGATAAAGCACAGGGACAAATAGCCAAATGAATGGAAACACATGAACTATGAACCAATGGCTGAGGGGCCCCCAACTGGATCAGGCCCTCTGAATGGGTGAGACAGTTGATTGGCTTGATCTGTTTGGGAGGCATTCAGGCAGTGGGACCAGGTCCTCTGCTCAGTGTATAAGTTGGATGTTTGAAACCTGGGGCTTATGCAGGGTTGCTTGGCTCGGCCTGGGAGGAGGGGACTGGACCTGCCTGGACTGAGTCTACCAGGTTGATCTCAGTCCTCATGGGAGGCTTTGCCCTGGAGGAGGTGGGAATGGGGGTGGGCTGGGGGGAAGGGGAGGGGGCGGGAGTGTGGAGAACAAGGGAATCCGTGGCTGATATGTAGAACTGAATGGTATTGTAAAATAAAATAAAAGGAAAAAAAATGAAAGAGATTTTTAAAATACTATGGAAGTTTCAAGGAACTAAAATTGAAGATACTGCATTCATGTCAATGATGAAAAAATGCTTTGTGTTCAAGTTAAGTGCTTTGAGTTTTATATTCAGGGAACTTTAGGGTTAAAGAATAATTTATGTTTGATTCCACATGTGTAGCACAAATATTTTAAAAGATCTTATTAGTAAAAACAAATCAAGAGCCAGGTATTGGGGTGAACGCTGAAAGATCAGAGAAACAGAACAAGCCACAGACACCTTGCCAACTTCTCAACTGATCCTGTTTCCTCAAACTGGAAGCCTCTGAGTCTTCATCTGAATGGATCTCAGCTGAACAGCTACTAAAAGCTAGAACCTTTAAAAGGCTGGTCCTCACACGTTATATACCTTTCTGCTTCCTGCCATCACTTCCTGGGATTAAAGGCATGTGTGCCACCATTTTCTGGCCTTTATGTATATCTAATGACTGCTCTGTTCTCTGACCACAGATAAGTTTATTAAGGTGCACGATATATTGGGGGACACAATATCACCACACATATGTGCTTATTCTCTTCAAGGAACTAGCCAGTCAAGTCAAACATTCTAATATTTGGTATGCTATGTAAATTCTGACTCAGTTTTTTTTTTTTAATGTTGAGAGCTCGTGTTCTCATGTAACATATTTAGTGTACAGGAGATGGTGAGATGGCTCAGTGCAATGAGGTGCTGACATCAAGCTTGGCGACTTGGGTGTGTTCCTGAGGACACACAGGTATATGGATAGAAACAACATGTCAAGGTGTCTTCTGTTTTCTTTATATGTTCTGTGTCACACATGTACTCATACACAGACAGATATAAACAATAAATAAATACAATAAAATGGCATTTTAAATGTAGTTTTTACTTTTGTTACACTCATGCTTTGATAGAAAAATATAGTACATAATTTGAAATAGATTTGTTCTTAAAAATATAATTTTAGATTTAGAGAAATTTGTCAATGGGTAATGCTTAGGAAATACACTAGTGTAGCATCTCAGTAGATGTAAGCAGTGAGTTCTGGTGGAATAAGAATGAACAGTTCCATTTTTGAACTTACGTTTCTTGTTTAGAGACTTCATGTACCTCTCCCCCAGCTGTCCACAGAATACACAGTGCATCAGAGAAGCTGCCCTCCTTCTGTGCTGTGCAGCGGAAGTGCTCATCTCTTCGTCCAACTTGTTTGGATATCCAAGATCCCACCTCAATGTTTTCTCCTCCTTTCCAGCTTGCCCAGACTCTAGTAATCACTACTAATAAAAAATATTTTTAACAGTTCAAGGAAATAGAAATAAAAACTGACATAGGATCATTGTGTATTGGACAATATATTGCATTTACATGGTTGAGTCAATAAGAGGGAAATATAGAAGGATATATTGTTTACCAACTCTATATGAAAGTATTACATATCTATTATTTGTATCTTCTCTGTTGTCCATTTTCTGACTGTACAAGTATTTCCATCATCTTCACACTTAGAGATAGCAGAGTGATCTCTGTTTGAAATCTCTGGGAGAAATGTCACATTTACACTGAGGAACTTGACTAACCTGATCCACCTGGACATTAGGTCTTTAATTTTTAAATGATGCCAATGAAAGAAGTTCATTATTACTTAATAAGCATAATGTTGGTTTAATTTATAAATAGGGTAGCATAACAGTAGTGATAAACATTCATTTAGCAGAAGATATTCAATCAAGCTAAGAAAATTGTTTTCTGTTATTGTCTTTGGTTCCATCCTGTATGTCTTGCTTCACTTTCATCACTCAAAAAGTGAATTTATACAGTATAAAATCATAAAAATCTAATATTATCAAAATAAACAGTTGATGGGCTTCAAGAGAATGCATAAAAAAAACAGATTGCTATTTAAAATGGTCCAGTGCTAACACACTTCAATGTGTATTAGTTCAGTAAGATGGGCTACAAAGCTGCATCCTTCACTAATAATTTTAAGAAAAGCATTCATCACTACTTTAAGTCAAGGTAATGCTGGCTGATTTGTGTATGGGAAGCTCGCTTATAGCATTGTGTGTGGTCATTTCCCTGTATGATTTAAAGAAGGCAAGGGAAAATAATCAGGATAAGGAAAGAATGAAACTTGGCTCAGCCCAATTTTATTGTAACTGGTGGTGTTGGAATGGAACTTCTCGAGTCTGGCCCAGATCATTTTACTTTAGTCATGTTTAAGCATAGCACAATTTTGGGGGGAAAAAAGTAATTTAGATAACAGTTAACTCAATCCCAAGTTCACAACAATTTAAGATGTATTTACATTGAAGCTCTTTGCAATGTACATATATATGGCTTCATCAGTAAGATGGTTTCTTCCTGACTTGGAAACAATGCTCAAGATAAAGGTCTAGGGGAAATGACTAAGAAAAACATAATGCCTTGGCCCTAAGGTGGCAGGAATCACTTAGGATATTGTAAAGAACAAGTGATATCAAGCCGGGCAATGGTGGTGCACGCCTTTAATCTCAGCACTCAGGAGGCAGAGTCAGGTGGATCTCTGTGAGTACAAGGCCAGCCTGGTCTAGGACAGACTTCAAAACTACACAGAGAAATCCTGTCTCAAAAAAAAAAAAAAAAAAAAAAAAAAAGCATGAGTGACATCATTCACAAGAATGGGTTTATGGTCTAAAAGCAATGCTCAAGATTTAGGGGGAAAGGGTCTGGAGTAAGCAAAAACAAAAATTCTGTATTCTGGAAGATATATACAGAGCCTGTTTCATCAGACGACAATGGATCACCAGGTCATAAAGTAATACCATTCCTAGCATTTCAGGAACAGCAAGGAAACACCCGTAGATGGATTTTTCTTTGGGCTGCCAGTTCACAAAAAAAATGACATGAAGACTTATTAATTATGAAAGCTTGGCCTTAGCATCAGCCTTGTCCCACTAGCCCTTATAACTTAAATGAACCCATATTTTAGAATCCACATTCTTTTATGTGGCTCGGTTACCTTTACTCTGTACTGCCCACCCTGCAGTGTCTGGCTGGTGACTGCGCCTTTCTTTTTCCCTGAGTTCTCTTTGTCCAGAAGTCCTGCCTACATCTCCTGTCTAGCCATTCAACTCTTTATTAAACCAATCACAGCGACACATCTTCACACAATATAAAGAAATATTTCACAACACACAGCTATTCCATTGAAGAGGTCAGCTGTATGTTTAACTTTCTTGACTTCTCCAGTGCTTATCTGTGTGCACAAGGATTTTGTGTCCTGTATATTTGTGTTTGCTCTGAGATGAGCAAAGAAATGAATTAAAAGGATATATGTTTAACTTTTTATAACTCTACATTTTATATTTAGAATTCTTCAAAATATTCATCACCTTTATAGTAATTTTTGATTATAGTTACTATTCTTTTTAATTTCTGATAGTTTTATTGGTCTACATTGCAATGGAAAGTCCTAAAACATAACTTATGAGAGTAGATAAACTAACTGTAGAAATCACCATTTTTGAAGTGTAAAGATTCTGTAAAGATGACAAATGAAACAAATAATTAAGTCTGGTCCTACCACTGGATCATGAACTCCTAAAGGAAAATCATGTTGCCTGATTAATCTCACAGACCCTAGTTATCATAATGTTTACATATAATTTGTGCAAGACAATCCATGAATTAATTTAAAAAACTGATTTATTTTTAAATTTGGTTTAGTATTTGGAAAATACAACCCTAGTACCATATATAAATATAGATAAATATTTAAAATTTGATTTTAACTGACCTTAGTTATAATATATAGCTATCCATAAGAGAAAAAGAATAAGTAATAAATTTAACAGTGCTGAATGTATTTGTGTACATATATGCCTAATGTTTTTTCTATTTTGTTTTGTCTAGAAAGCACAGCTAGTTATCTACTCAATACCTATCGATATTATTTTTTATGAATAAACTAATACTAAATCTTATGAACCCATAAATTCTTCAGACAATATAGTCATATTTTCAGAATATTTGTCAATCGTGAAAACAACAAAACCAATGATATAATAAGCATTGTGATTGAACTAATAATTCCAAAATAGCTCAAATGTGTCTGTTGTACTGTGATTTACATTCTGTAGAAAAGTAGTTTTGATACCAAAAGAGGAAAATATACCTTGCAAGTTTTTGGTAACCCAAAGAATGATATACCTTACAAGTTCAAAGTTCTATTTGCACTTAAGGCAGTTAGTAAGTTCCTATTTGTCCTGTGTTATAGCCTTTCATGTTAAGGTTTCTACTTGTAATTTAGAATAACTTCCTGGCCAGGTGATGGTGGTGCACGCCTTTAATCCCAGCACTCGGTAGGCAGAGCCAGGCAGATCTCTGTGAGTTCTAAAGGCACAAAGCTACACAGAGAAACAATGTCTCAAAAAGGAAACAAACAAAGTTCCTGTTTCTTAGATATGATGTAAACTTCAAAACATGTTTTTCAACCTACACCAAACTTGTGAGCCATGCATATGATATATATACTTACCCTTGTTCCTTCCCTTTCATTGTATATTTCTAAAAATGTAAAACATCCTACTCTTTTCCCCCTGTGAATACCTTATCACTCCTATAATAAAAAGAGCCTCAAGAGGCTGACAAGGAGTGCTTGCCCAGAATCTCAACTCATGGTTAAACAACTGGATGGCCAGTCCCAGGTGTACCCCCAAATACAGCTTGCTTTAATTGGGCAATTATGGATTTGATATTTTCTCTTTGCAATTATCAGGTTTAATATTTGGAGTTTCCCAACAAGGTGGCTATCCACACAAATTCTGAAACCAGGTCCTTTCTCCAGGATGTCCAAGAGGCTGAGCTACTCAAGGAGGTGCATACTTTGAGATGTTAATCCCAGGCTCCAGGGTGTGCCTTCCATGATAAGGAGGCCTCATACCTTAAAAAAAGATAGCAATTTTTTAATGGCAGCCTACTTTAGGTAAGTCATAGAAGCCTTTTCAGTTTTCTATGACATCTGATTCTATTCTAGTTCTGCTGTGGGGCGTTTATCCACCAACCCCAGAGGTCCCCAGAGTTTTCTTGAGTGTGAGCAGCAGGAAATATTAGATAGAAGGATTTATTGTGGAGATAAACAGAAAATAAAGGATAGCCTCGAGAGGGCCTGGAACCTTTTCCAACGGGCCCTGACTATCTCTGCCCCAGGGTATTTATAGAGATGCCAAGGGGTGGAGCAAAAGACTTTCCCCCAGCACAGCCAAGTGCAGACCATCTCAGACATCTGCACTCAGGCCTGTGGTCCTAATCATCCTCTATGTGGACCTGCTGGGTAAAGCCCCGAGGAACCCGAAAACGGGCTCCCACAGGTCCCCCTTTCTTAATATATAAAAAATAACTCATTATTAATGGCTTACAGCAATCCCCATAGCTGTCACACCTCCCAGTATGGGTGTAGAGGATTATAAAGATGGCATTTCTCTTTTGAATTAGGTCCAAGGTGACCACAGCAGTCTTAGCTGCCTCAAGCCCTTTCTGAACCAAAAACTCTTAAGGCAACTACAAATTTAAAGAATCCCTCCCAGGGGAATGGACCTGCCTGGACTGAGTCTACCAGGTCAACCCCGGTCCTCGGGGGAGACCTTGATCTGGAGGAGGTGGGAATGGGGGGTGGGCGAGAGGGGGAGAACAGGGGATTCTGTGGCTATTATGTTGAACTGAATGGTGTTGTAAAATAATAATAATAATAATAATAATAAAAAAAAAGGTGGGACATATCAAAAAAAAAAAAAAAAAAAAAAGAATCCCTTAGCTTCATCATTACCATTAACAGGTTAACATAAATATCACTATACATAGTCACAATTCTCTCCATCTTACAACTCAAAGCGAACCCTTAACAGAACCATTTGAATTAGCATATATGGTGCTATATATAGTGTTAGACCCCAAAATCTAGGGTCTCAAGTGGATGCCCCAAGAACCCAGACTCCAGTCCAGTTGATGCAACAGCACGAGGTTTATATTGAAGTGACTATACAGACGGGCTACTCTTGCCTGAGGGCAAGAGTCGCATCTTACTGTAGCCACATGGGTGCTTTTAAAGGAAAAACCCACAAAAGCCATAAGATTGCAATTCCCATACAATTTCGTTTCACAAGATCATGGTCTGATCACAGAGTGGGTATAGTCACGTCCGCATGTACATTCTTCCTGAAACCTCAAGGGGGGTAATCAGGGCGGGAGTGGAGTTCACACAAGGGTCACAGTGGTCCTTCCTGGAACACTTGCAACTATCCCAGTCACAGTTGAGCACATCTCTTAACAGAAATCTTTTTACATTGTTACATTGTTACAGGGGTGGTTGAATAATGATTGAGTCACCTTGCCCTTGGAACTAGATTTTTAGTTTCTCATTTCCTGGGGCTTGGGGGTGTAAGCCTGAAGGGTTAGGGTCTTTTTCAATAGTTAACAATTTTCTCCATCTTACAACTTTAACTCTTAATCACTTGAATTTCCTTGCTAACAGAACATAGGAAAAACTTCAATGTATTCACATCAAACTTAAATATTTCCTTAACTCCACAAAACCAGGATGCATTAATATCAATAGGTTAAACATAATTTCTGCAAACATAATTCAACCTCATAACTCCTCCTTTTCTTTATAATTTGTTAAACAAAGTCACAAGGCTAGTTAGAAAACCCAAACTTTTCTGTTTAAACAGTTCCATTTGTAACACAAAGCCAGTTCCATAAGTAATTCCATTTTTATATAAACAGTTCCATAAAACAATTCTTGAATCACCAGTTAATAAAGCATATATGCATACACAAAATTGCATCTTTAGTCTAGAAACAATAAATTTCTGCATTTTAACAGTTCTATTTTTAACCCAATTCCAGAAAACAGTTTCTAGGTCATTACTATAAGTAAACTCAAAATTGTCCCATTGCAATGAAATCTATTGTTCATTTCATTAAGTTCCAAAATTCAAATGATAAATTCTAGTATGAGCCTTCCAAATATGAAGAAATCCATAACCAAAATCTTTTTGTAGTTTTATCTCATTATTTTAAGTTCAAAAAGTTCAAAAAAGTAAATTCTGGTATCAGGCTTTCACTTTCAAATATGACGAGACATTTTACAACCAAAACTTTTTACTGTTAACAATTTTAGTTCAAACAAGCATCTCTGCAACTTTTATTCTCAAGCCAGAGACCTTCTTAGGTACAGTAGTATACTAAATCACACCGTTTTTGATGTTAGCTCAGGTTTTTCTGTGTTGAGTGAATTTTCCACAGATCTCAGCTGCGGATGCCTTGTTGTGCTGGTTCTGGTGTCCACCATTCTTAGCGGCTTCTGGAGCTTTTGAGACCATTCAGACTTCCTACTTTGCAGTCTACTAGGACACTACCTTCTGTGTCTCAGGTTCTTTCACCATATACATTAAGCATAGATTCACACTCAATATTTATACTTTTTTACAAACTCACATATAACATATTAATATCTACTTATTTATACTCTTTATGGAAACTATAGGACTACTTTAGCAAATATATTTCTTATTACTTCTTATATACTTCTTATCTTATTTCTTAAACTTATGTTTACAACTAGTATCTTTACTTCTTACAAGCTTATTACATGTCTTAAGACTACCTTAGATATTTCTTGCAAGTTTATATTCTTAAAGGAACTCTATAGATCTATTTTACAAACTTATATAGGGCTACCATTAGCATATATTTAACTTAGCAAACACCTAAAGATTTCTTAACACAGAGATCTAACAAGACAGAATAATTTCTACAAACTCACATATCTTATTTTCATCTTTTTCTACTTCTTACTCTTAATTATTATCACTATCTCTATTAGAAAGATTCTCTTAACTAGACAGGAAGTATGTACATCATTTCTAAAGTTTAGAGTTTATAGTCAGCTTTGCTATACAACACTGGGATTTAGTGAGTGTTGTCGTTATAGAGTTGTGATACTTGTTGCTGGGGACTGTAACATTTTGAGACGAAGCCACACCCCATCTCAGCCGTTCCAGAACCGGCAGAGATGCACTGTCAGCTGTAGAAAGTTTTTAACTAGAGGCTGTCCCTTCACCCAGATTCATAATAGCTCCCCTAAGTGCTTCAATTCAGACAAACGTTTCTATTACAGCAGTACTCTTGATTTGCTCTACCGAAAATCTTCACTTCATTCTGAGGGTGAAATTGCCGTATTTAGCTGCTGTAAAGCTCTTTGCCAAATACTGCACAGCTATTAGGTGATATAAAGTATTTTTCTAAAGGAGCTAGTAAAGCCAAAGGCAGCACAGCTCTGAACTCTATTTTCTCACTGTTTGCATTAACCAGTGACAAAACCTCAGAAATACTAATTGAGCCACTTTCATTCTGGTTCCTTTATAGGAACGTCATTGGAGCTGACCCTTCCTTAGTTCCACACTCCTTACCAGATGCTCCGGTAAACACCAAGCTTCACTCTCCTCTTGTGAAAAAACACAAACATGTCCTCAACCCCATATTAAAACAGGATCAGGACCCTTCCATAATCTTGAGCAAAGATCTTTCCATTTCACTTGAGCAAAAGTCGCTTGGGTGCCACTGTGCCAAAATCTGTCTGCAGCAGACTGTTCATAGACATCCATATTCAAAAAGTACAAAACAAAAAGAGCATGATTTAATGCATTTTGTGGCGATAAGGGTAAATTTCTTCCTTTCTCATTTTTATTTTTTGAAGTTGTATTTTAAGACTGCTATGAGCCCTTTCCACAATACCTTGTCCCTGAGGATTATAAGGAATACCTGTTTTATGTATGATTTCCCATTGGGTATAAAATTGTTGAAATGCCTTACTACTACATCCAGAACCATTATCAGTTTTAATAATTTTTGGTATACCCATCTACGAAAAACACTTCAAGCAGTGCATAATTACATGTTTTGTAGCTTCCCCAGGTTGTGCACTAGCCATTAAAAATCTTGAATAAGTGTCAATGGTCACATGTACATATCTTAATTTGCCAAATTCTGCAATATTCATAACATCCATTTACCATAGATGATTGGGAAGAAGACCTTGAGGGTTTACCCCTAAGTGAGGGACAGGAAAATATTTTGGACATACCCCACATGGTTTAACTATTTGACAAGCTGCTTCTTTGGTAAGATTGAATTGCTTTCTTAAGCTTTTGCTATTTTGATGATGAAGAGCATGTGACTGTTGAGCCATTTCCACTTGGGATAATGCTACTATCTTCGTTAACTTATCAGCCATTGCATTACCCTTGGCTAAAGGATCAGGAAGATTAGAGTGAGCTCTAATATGGCCCACAAAGCATGGCAGCTTTCTTTTGTGAATCACGTCTTCAATTTGTTGAAACAACATTTTGACTTGGTTGTTATTAGTGCCAATATAGGGAACAGTTTCTATGACTTGAAGAGCTCTATAAATATATTGACTGTCTGTATAAGTTCAATGATCCGTCTTCAAGAACCTGAAAAACCATGTTCACTGCCCGTAATTCCACTATCTGTGCAGAGGCTGGGGTTGTTTGTACTGCATAACTTTTTCCATTAATAACATAAGCAGCCTTTCCATTAGAAGATCCATCAGTAAAAACTAGCATAGCATCTTCTACAGGGTCTTTCATAGTGATTTTAGGAAATACAAAGGAATGCATTTGAACGAATTGCAATAATGGATCAGCTGGGAATTGATTATCAATTTAGCCTGAAAACTGAGAAGAAGCAATTGCCCAAGAATCACTGTTTTGAAAAAGCCAATCAACTTGCTGCTTTGTAAGGAACATTAATTACCATAGGTTCTTTACCAAAATAATGTCTAGACTCATTTCTGCTTTTTTGTATCAAGCAAGCTACAGACTCATAGTATGGATTTAACGCTTTGGCTGGTGAAACAGGAAGATGTAGCCATAAGAGAGGCTTGTATTGCCATAATACTGCTGTAGGAGTATGTCTAGTGGGCAAAATATGTGCATACCAAGGTAGGGCATAATTAATGTAATGTACTTGCTGGTTTTGAATAGCCTTTTCAACTTGCAGAAGAACTTGTCTACCTTTTTCAGTTAATTCTGTGGGTGAATTAGGATGATTATCTCCTTTTAAAATATCACTTAAAGGCTTCAAATCACCAGTAAATACTTTTAAATAAGGGTGCAACCATTGAATCTCCCCCAATAATTTTTGAAAATCATTTAAAGCTTTTAACTTATCCTTTCTTATTTCCAATTTTTGAGGCTTTATCACCTTAGGGTATAATACATGTCCTAGATACTGAAAAGGCAAGTGTCTGCACTTTCTCTGGAGCGATAATTAACCCTGCACCGGTAAGACAGTGCTGAAGCCGTCCAAAAGTGTCAAGCAAAGTTTCTTCGTCTTTACATGCAAGCAAAATATCATCTGTGTAATGAATAATATAAGCCCATTGAACTTGCTCTCCAACTGTTTGGATAGCTTGAGCTACGAATTTCTGACACATTGTTGGGGTATTGACCATTCCTTGGGGCAAAAGCTTCCAGTGGAATGTTTTCATGGGTTCTTTAAAGTTGACTGAGGGAACACTAAATGCAAATCTTTGACAGTCTTGGGGAGCTAAAGGAGTGGTATAAAAACAATCCTTCAAATCCAAAATAATTTTATACGTATTTTCTGGAATAGCAGTAGGGATAGGCAATCCAGGTTGCAAAGCTCCCATAGGTTGTATGGTTTCATTAATCTTTCTCAAATCCTGTATTAATCTCCATTTCCCTGACTTCTTTTTGATGAGGAAAATAGGAGAATTCCAGGGAGAATTAGAAGGTTCAATGTGACCACTACCCAGCTGCTCCTGTACTAACTGCTGGACAGCCTGTATTTTTTCTTCTGTTAGGGGCCATTGATCTATCCACACAGGCTGATCGGATTTCCAGGTTATAGGATCTGCATGAAGTACAGGCTGCTCACTGACCCTTCCTAAAAATGCTCTATAACTTGCTTATTAGTTTTTTCTTTAGGAGTTAAAGATGACATTTCTATTAACTTTTGGTCAGGAACTTCTTGTTCATAGACAGTTGTATTGGGACTATATAAGTATACTCCTATACGGCTCATAACATCTCAACTCCACAAATTTACCGGCAAGTGAGGGACAATGTATGGCTGAAAAGTCCCTTCATGAGCCTCCTCATCTCTCCAGGAGAGCTCATCGCTGCTCTGCTCAGGACACTGAGTTTGACCAATCCCTTGCAGCTGTGTAATAGTCTCCATTTGGGGCCACATAGCAGGCCATTGATTAGCAGATATAACAGATAAATCTGTGCCTGTACCTAAAAGACCCGAGAAACTTTTCCCATTTATGACTAATGTAAGTTCTGGATGTTGTGGTCCTGTGGCTTGTAGCCAATAGGCATCTGACGAACCGAATCCAGCCTCTCCTCTCTTATCTCTTTTAATTGGATTTTTTGTTTGTATTTGAGGAAGATTAACTGTGAAAGTCTCTGACCTATCTTTATTACTGAAATTCTTGTGGGTGAATGAGTCATCACCTTTATTTCTCCCATATAGTCAGCATCAATTACTCCAGGGGCAACTAGAATTCCTTGCATGGTAGTACTACTTCTGCCCAACAATAACCCACAGAGACCTGTGGCAAAGGTCCATAAACACCTGTAGGGAGGGCTTGCATTCCCATTTCAGTGGTCAAAACTGTATAGATGGAAGAACTGAGGTCTAATCCAGCACTACCTGGTGTTGCTCTATAGAGGTCTTGAATATATTTCTTTGCCAGAGGATTGACTGCTGAATTACCCCAAAGGTCTATTTTGTTGGTGCCTGGAGCAGGCCCCTCCATCTGTTTCCCTGAAATGGACTCTTCTGGGAATTTGCCCTTGATGTGCATTCGCTAGCCTGGTGTTTCTCTCTCTTACATCTTGGGCATAACCCAGGCTGTCTATTTGATCCGAAGCCCCTTCTCTTGCTAGGGCAACTTCTAATATAATGCCCCATCTGTCCATACCCAAAACAACTTCCAGGAGGTCCAAAATCTTTCCCTTGTCTGGAATTAGGGTGTCTTTGCTGGTACAGAACATCCCTAATCGTTTTTCCTTGTAATGCTGCGGCCATGACTATCCCTTGATTGTATGATGGCCCTATATCAGAACAAAGTCGATATAGTCAGAAATGTTTCCCTTTTTTTTTCTAAAAGGGTGTATCGCGGCCTGACATGCTGCATTGGCGTTTTCATATGCAAGTTGTTTTACAAATAAAAGTCCAGCTTCTGAATCGCTAATTAATCTGCTATCAATTTGCATTAATCTGGAAACAAAATCTTGAAATAACTCATCAGGCCCTTGCCTTATCTTAGACAGATCCTCAGTTTGTCTTCCTGATGATGCTCTTTTGGCAGCGGGCTGAACCTAAGCATACACCACTATATCAAAGTTTAACTGATGACCTGTCTCTCGATAAGGGCCTTCTGTTAGTTATTTTGCAGCACTCTTACCCTGCAAGGAAATGTCACAAAACAGGACAGAATCTACTAATAAGAGTTTTATTAAGATGAAGGGGACAGAGAGTGCCCAGGCCTGTGGGAGACATGTGTGTAGAGAAGAAGGAGCCAGGAATATGGCACCGGCTTATAAAGGTTGGGCATGCACAGGTCAACATAACTACTCCACTCATGTGTGTACATCACACGGCTATGCTGTGCGCTTACATAACCATGCAAAGTCACGGATCCTGGTCACTCGAGACGCCTTGACCTGGAAATGGCTATCTTGACCTGGAACTGGCTAGGTGGAAGTGTCTAGGTCTGCCAGGCATATGCAAATACGCCCAACCGTGGGGCCGTGTTGTGAACCCTTCACCTTCCCCAGCAAGCATATCAAAGGTGATAGGAATCTGTTGTGCCTGATTTATTACAGCTGTGGCCTCACACTGTTCCATGAACTCCCTTTTCCACAGCAGATAGTCACTTCCAGATAGACATGCTCGAGCCATTTGTTTCCAATTGCCCGGGGGCAAAACTTCTAAAGCCAGGCTTTCTTACTGTGAAAGGAGCAGTCGGGCCATATTGACTACATGCTGTTTTTAACTTCTTAAGCTGTTTGGGAGGAACGGGAACATGTACCCTTATGATATTACCCTGGCAATCCTGCTCTTCCAGGACAGGGAACATTTGAAAACCTTGAATTTCTTCCCCCTTACTAGCAGCTTCCCGGAGGCTAGCTTGAAGAGATGTAGCTTTGACAGAGAGGGTTCTCTTTGCCTCAGAGGATCCCTGTGCTATGGCAATTACAGGTGGCTTTTCCATTCTAGAAGACGCCTCCCCAGGTGAGTCTAGTTCCACCCCTACAGAGGGAAGAGGAGAGACTTGGAGAGTTTCTAATTTTTGAGTGAGAGAAGTTATTAGACTTTTCAAGTTCCTCCCTTGTCTTATTCCAAGATTTTTGTTCCTTAAACTTAGTGTCATGGCCAAGAGAAACCGGACCCTATTTAAGTGGTGCTGTACAAGGGTTTTCAGGTTCTGCTGGCAGAGCAGAGGGTTTTGTCTCCACCTCATCTGCCTTAGGGAATGATCCCTCATGCTTTTCAGGGTTAGGATCTAAATTATCCCGGATTAATGCCCACAGCCCAAGGGCTTCCACAGGAATATTTTCTGGCCCCTGTTTTTCATAGTATTTTTGCATTTCAACTCCAGTTCTCTCCCAGGAATTCTCATTCAGCCTCCCATAATCAGGAAACCAGGTTTGCAATTCCTCTACAAACTGTAAGAACCTCTGTACTTGTTGTAGTTCCACCTTAACGCCTTTGTTTTTTAGTGTCTCTGCAAGTGACTCTTCAAAGGTCTTACTCTTTTCCTACCCCATTTTGATCAAGAGGTCTTTGTTTCTTCTTAAAGTGACTCACAGGTAATTCTCACACTAATATCTCCAGGTGATTCTAATCTCATTCTTCTTGAGAGAGAAAGTTAGAGGCTTTAGTTTTTAAGTATTTTTTTTTTTTTTTTTTTTTTTTGGTTTTTCGAGACAGGGTTTCTCTGTGTAGCTTTGCGCCTTTCCTGGGACTCACTTGGTAGCCCAGGCTGGCCTCGAACTCACAGAGATCCGCCTGGCTCTGCCTCCCGAGTACTGTGATTAAAGGCGTGCGCCACCACCGCCCGGCAGTTTTTAAGTATTTTAAGAGAAAAAGATTAAGGCTTTTTAAACAGACCCCTCCCCCAAATTTTCCAAGAAAAGCTTTTTAGTTTAAGAGAAAGATTTTTCCCCCAAGAGAGAAAGACCAACTTTTCCCAAAACGTTTGAACTGTTTGGCTTTTTACACCCCCATTTTTGCCTCAGGGAGAAAACGCTTTCTCCTACCTCTTGGACTTAGCATTTCAGCTGTCCCCAGAACAAAAGCTTCCATAGGAAACTTTTTCTTCCCCATAAGCTCAGAGAAGAGTTTTTTACTACCATAAAACCCAAAGATTTTTTCCCCCAGTTTGCATTCATAGCCCCAAAGTTAGAAAATTGAGTTTTTCTGTCTAGTTGCCTTACTTATTTTTTCCTAAATGATCTTACACTTCTAAGTTTTTCCTACACTTTATTACTACCCTATACTTTATACTTATTTTTCACAGATAGAAATTGAGAAAGGGATAGAAGATAGAAAATTTTGACAGAAGAGAATTTTGCGCTGCAGCATCAGACATCCTTCCCGTCCACTTTTCTTTCCTCTCGAGGATAAAACCCCTGCCCCTCAATAATATATATATATATATATATATGTTCCATAACACCGGCATGCCTTTCCACTGGCAGGCTGACCCACTTTCACCAAAAACTCTGTAATAAAACTATCGTTTTCCTTTATCCTTAGTCCCTATTACTTTGTCTTTAGTCCCTGTTCATTTGTCTTAGTCCCCCCTTTTTTGTCTTTAGTCCCCCCCCTTTTTTCTTTTTTCTATAATCTCTGTTCATGGTACTATTCTGTGGGGCATTTACCCACCAACCCCAGAGGTCCCCAGAGTTTTCTTGAGTGTGAGCAGCAGGAAATATTAGATAGAATGATTTATTATGTAGATAAACAGAAAATAAAGGATAGCCTCAAGAGGGCCTGGAACCTTTTCCAACAGGCCCCTACTGTCTCTGCCCCAGGGTATTTATAGAGGTGCCAAGGGGTGGAGCAAAAGACCTCCCATCAAGCACAGCCAAGTGCAGACCATCTCAGACACCTGCACTCAAGCCTGTGGTCCTAATCATCCTCTATGTGGACCTGCTGGGTAAAGCCACAAGGAACCCGAAAATGGGCTCCCACATTCTGCAGGACCCCAATTTGGGAACAGGGAAAGAGGGGTTTGACAAAATCAGTACACCTCTGTTCACGTCAAAGCATGACATCTCACAGCCCTCTGGTTATTACTGGTTAATTGGGAGTTCAGACAGCGACAAGTTATTTCTGTCATCTGCCTTGAAATCTGGAGGATGCCCTGGTGAAGACTGGGAGCTGGAGAACTAAGGGAAGCATGTCTGGTCACGCTTCAATAGGGTTTCAATGCCTGGCTGCACAATCAAGCTGAGGAACCATAAGGATGTCCCACAACACTGAGGGACAAGCTGAGGTTTGGAGGGGCCCAGCATGGGATGTCAGGCATTCTGGAGCCAAGAACTCAGAAAGACTCAGACTGTATGGCTTGTGTGGGGAGACTATTGAGGGGAAAAGGGAACCTTCTATTTGTTAAGAAATTTTCTTTGGTCAAATTGGTGAACCTCTGAATCACTCCAATTACTCGTCTTGTGTTTTCTGTTGTCATTTTGTCTCTGTGGCTTGCCCTGTGTTTTATCTGTCTTTATGGATTCCAACTTGGGGTGACTGAAATAGACTATTGATGTGGATAACAAGACTGGTAAGCTGGGTAGCCCTCTGGCTTGCATTCTCAAAACTTCCTCCTCCAGTTAAAGAAGATTTGGGTTTATATTTGTATATCCTGTCACCAAGAACCAAACTGCTATTTTAGCTATTTTAGAGGTCGCTCCACTGATGGTAGGACTTTCGGTTTGTGGGGTCTGTGGCAGAATGTGTCAGGTCTATGCACAGAGGCCACAAAGTGAACTGCCCAGGGCCAGGCTTGGAACTTGATGGGCAGCTTTGAAGGGAGGTGCTATGGCCCCTTGCAAAAGGCCTCTGGCTGGCCCCACTGGAGCTTGTTGCAGCAGCACAGCCTTGCCATTTAGCAAAAATTCTTACAGCTGCAGCTCATGGAGTCATCCAGCTGTTGCTCTTACAGTCTCCTACTGAACCAGAAGGTTCCCTCTGTGATGCAGGCATGCACTATAGCCAACTGGACATTGGATTCAGCAGCAGTAGCTACCAAGGTGGGCACCCTTGCAATTACAACACTGAGGGAGAAAGATTTGTCTGTTTCGTGTGTGTGAATGTGTTTGAGTTTTCTTATATGTCTATAAGTTTTGTTGCAAACATGGAGCTGAGGAAGAAATGGTCCAGGCTCAACTGAATGTATATGTGTGGGGCCCAAAGAGCTTGACCACACAGCTGCCATGGTAGGCTCAGACACAGTTGCCATGACAGACTTACTGGCAGGCAACAACCCAATCCAGGAAAAGCCTTAAGGGAAGGCCATTGTCTAAGGGGAAATACCTGACATTCCAAACACTCTCATCACACACCTATATCCCTAGACAAATGTCAGCCAATGAGGGTCCCGAACCCTGGAAATCCCCTCACTCTAACCTCCGCTGTAATAAAATATTGAACCCCTCTGGGGCTCAGGGCTCTCTGCTCTCATTGCTGCATCTAAGCTTGAAATAAAGGCTCTTTGCTTCTAAATATGGGATTTGGTCTCCATGGTGGTCTTTTGCGGGGGGGGGGGGGGTCCCTGTGATTTGGGCATAACATTTGGAGGCTTGTCTGGGATTATCCAAGCCCACCGGGACCACCCACTGCCCATAGAGCCTGAGGTCAGCCAGTAAGATTTATGTGTCTGTGTTTACTTTCATGTTTTCTGTGCTTACTTTTATTTTGTGTCATTTTGTAAATGGGCTTTTGGACATTCTTTTGTAAGTGGACCTTTTGGATATTCTTTTGTAAGTGAACCCAAAACTTGTAAGTACCTATAGAAAGTCCTTTGGATGGATTTGGATCCCTTTGGTTGATTTGTGTTTTAAATTGATTGTATAGATAATGGGGGTCTCTACCATGGTATCTGTATGAGATGGGTATCTTCCTTTTGGTTTTGTCTCCAGGAACCAGGAGAGCTGTTTTGTTGTGTTGTTTGTTGTAATTTTGTTCTTTTCCTGACTTATAAAAACTGTAGTCTCTTATTTTAGGATTTTTAAGTTGGTCAGTTGACACTGTTTCCCTTGGAAAAAGTTTTGTTTGCCTTTGGAATGTTATAGGGTTGGGTGTGGAAAATAAAATGTTGGAATCAGTATTTTCTATAAGAAAAAAAAGGGAAGAATGGATAGGTATAGTATATTAAGGTAGATTATTGTGTCTACTAGTAAACTAATGTAGCTAACTTTCAGTCTTGGATAATTTGCACCGATATGGATTCTTGTATATTGATACAAATGTAAACTATTATTATATTCCTACTTAGGATAATTTGTATATTGATAGATATATAAAACTATATTTATCATATTATACTTATATTCCTACTCCTATTTTAAATATTTTCTATACTGATACAATGTACAATTATATTTTCTGTAGATGCAAACAACCGTCTTTTTAAATAAGAAACACAGAACCAATGTAAAAGAGAAAGTCAAGAGATCAGAGCTCAGAGCTAAAATCTCACCCTTCCTCCTGCGGTGGTCCTAGCTTCCCCAAAGAGAGCTATTTCCTGTGTGTCTGTCTTTTCATAGTATTTTGTTCTGCCTTCTCATTGGTTGTAAACCCAAACACGTGACTGTCTCGTCACTGTCTGTATGTACAGCCCTCTAGATCTTAAAGGCGTATGTCTCCAATGCTGGCTGTATCCCTGAACACACAGAGATCTATGGGATTAAAGGCATGCGCCGCTGCCACCATGCTCTGTCTATGGCTCTAATAGCTCTGACCCCTAGGCAACTTTATTTATTATCATACAATTAAAATCACATTTCAGTACAATTAGAATACCACCATAATTTTCATACTGTATGTAGATTATACCTCTATTTAGGATATTTTATATATTGATACATATTAAGGATTGTTGTCATATTTCATATTACACTAAGCATTTCTACCTCTATTTAAGATATTTTGTGTATTGTCATAATTTTGAGGTCATTATCCTTTTACTAACTGTTTACCTTGCTTATGTGAAGCAAGACTAAAGTCCTCAGATTATTTAGGTAAATAAGACTTAAAGATTTATAGTCACTCATGCTTGTCATTTCTATAGATTGGTTGTCCAGATTTATAGATACATAGGTCAGATGGATAGGTAATCTTCAAACATATCATAGACCTAAAGAATATTGCATTGAAATGTTTTAATAACTTAGAATATGTTGACATGAGACATAATTACTCCTGGCAGCACTGATCTACTCCCAAGAGAATGTTGGGCTTCTAAGACACTCCATTTGGAAGTTTGTCTTCTTCTTGGCACAAAATGACCTGCTAGGCAAGAACTGCCCTTACCTTGGCCACTGACAGTACAAATGCTGTCCTTTCCAGATGAGCAAGACACAAGGAAAAGCAGCTACTGAACTCTGCTATGATAGGGTAAGATGGTCTTTCAAAATTCCTGCTTCTGAAAATGATTTGTCAGATATTCTAGGCCTGTATCCTATTGGATATTCCAAGAGTGCTGAGAAACTTAAGATAACTGTTTGTCCATACTGCCACTTGTCTCTGTCTATTCTCATTAGATTTTGAAAACTTGTTTGCATGCATTTCCTGCTTTCTCAAGAATTATATTCTTTTTCAATTCTTTGATGCAGTTGAAGTCTAATAGTTACAGTTATAATCTTCTTTTATTTTAGCTAGAATATATTAAGTAATAGATTCAGATTCCTCAGGATAGGACAGCTTTTGGAATAATCTTTGTAACATGCCTTTTACCTATGTTCTGCACATCTCTGGATATCAGTATGTATTTCTTTTTTGATGTTGTTCTTGTTGGTTGTAGTTTCATTTTTGTTTATGTCACTACCCTTTATTTCTCCTGGATAATACTTGATAATCATTCCTATTGTATATACTTTTGTATTAGGTTAGATTTTTCTTATTTAAACAAAAGGGGAAGAGGTAGTGGTGGCTATTCTAGCTATGACCTTGAAGCACTGTCCTTAGAGAGGCAGTGGTAACTGCTACACCTGCCTATGACATTTAAGTACATGCCCCTGTGGCATGGCTGCTCAGGAACCTTAAGACCTGGGATGCACGTGTACTGTGCTCTATTCCCTCCCTCATGGTTTTGGATGCTGGAGAGGGACTAGACAGAAGAACTCTGTGGTACTGTGCCTCAGCCTTCCAGGACCCTGCAACAATTCCTCTGTCTAGTGAGTTTTCCTTCTC
Source organism: Peromyscus maniculatus bairdii (assembly GCF_049852395.1). Classification (NCBI taxonomy): domain Eukaryota; kingdom Metazoa; phylum Chordata; class Mammalia; order Rodentia; family Cricetidae; genus Peromyscus; species Peromyscus maniculatus. The sequence goes on along the minus strand of NC_134857.1, from coordinate 16,988,378 downwards.
TAATAAATTCTTTTGCCCTTTAATAGATTTCTAGCAATACCATCCCCTTGGAACTGAGGAACTCTAGATTCTTGGACTTCCCATTCAAGGCCATTGTTGGACTAAATCCAGTAAGTTTCTCTCTCTCTCTCTCTGTTTCTCTGTCTCTCTTTCACAGAGACCGAGAGTTATTCACATTCTATAAGTTCTGTGATTCTACAGAACCTTGACTAAAAGATTTTGTACCAGGAATGGGGTATAGGCCTGACCATGTTTTTGTTTGGAGAAATTTGAACTTTGGTACTTTGGGTTAGGAAAGCAGTGGGATACTGTAAGTACTGTTTAATGGACCAGACTAGTAGAAATATGGAAGACAATGGTGCTGATCATGACTTGAACTGTCTATGGCTGGATCGAGAGGTTTCAGAGGAGAAGAATTTTAGTATATTGTCTAGAAATTGTTCTTCTGATATTTTGGAGAAGAGAATGGCCACCTTTTGTCCTTGTCTGAATAGTCTGCCAAAGGCTAAAGTGAAGAGTCGTGGATTAATTTGTTTGGAAAGGTAAATCTCAAAACAGCCTAATATAGACTCTGTTGTGTGATTATTAGTGGTAACTCTAATGAATATTTATAATAAAAAGGAAGAAACTGAGCAAATGAAAATACAAAATGTACAGATAGAGAAAAATTCAACAAGAAGTGTAATAGAGCTAAATCATGTTTTTGAGCAGATAAAGAGATTAAGAAATTGAATAAAGGGAGTGGTGACCTAAGGCCAAGATCCCACCAAACTAAGTTTACCACTTGTGAAAAGTAGTTAAAGAAAAGCTTAGAGCTGGATGTTGTGGTGTATACCTTTAATCCCAGCATTCAGAAGGCAGAGGCTGGAGGATCTCAGAGTTTGAGGCCAACCTGGTCTACAGAGGAAGTTTCAAGACAGCCAAGCTTAGGCAATGAAAGACAGAAATATGGTGAAAATGTGATTGAACAAGGGGGACATGTTCCAGTCCCAGTAAGTAGCAGAATTTGGCAACTTTGGCCACTTGTTTCTGGCATTAGGAATTGATGAAAGGCCTATGGAATGTGTAACTCTCCCTCCAAGGCTAAGAAGAGCCACACATGCCAGGTATATGTCAGGGGTGTTCCTGAATTGAGATCTAGAGATGCCATTGTGTGTAGTTGTAAAGTTGAAGCCTGGATTGCCATGGAAACCCCAAGATGCAAGAGATACTATAACAGTGGAATATCTGCCAAGAAAGGCTGCGAAGAGGAAGTGGAACCAGCTGTATAGAAAGAAGTATGTTTTAATCAATAATTCCAAAATTATTTGGAGATCTGAAGAGTGTTTTGACATCAGACATGTAGATATAGACTTTGGAGTTTGCCCAGCTGGTTTACAGTCTTGTTTTGGTCCAATGTTTCTTCATTATGTTCCCTTCCCTATGTTTTGGAATGTTAATGCATATCCTGTGCCATATTTTGGAAGTATGTGATCTGCCTTTTGATTTTGATTTTTATAGGTGATTACAGTTAAAAGATTTCATGAATCTCTAAAATGACTTTGAACTTTAGACTTTTAAATAAGTTGGGGACTATGATACACTATCATGACTTTTGAAGATAGACTAAATGAATTTTGCATTATGATACTGTTACAAGCTTATGGAGACAAGGAAGTGGAGTGTGAAAGTTTGAATTTAATTGGCTCCCATAATCTCATACGGAGAGGCACTATTAAGAGTTGTAACCTTCTCAGTGTAGTTCCTATTGGAGGAAGTTCATCACTATGGAGGCAGAGTTTGAGGTCTCATACATACTCAAGTCATGCTCAGTGTGAGTTTTTCCTTCTTCTGCCTGGAGGTCAAGATGTAGGACTCTCAGCTACTTCTCGAACACCACATCTGCCTGAGTGCCACCATGCTTCCTATCATGATGATCATAGACTGAACCTCTGAACTATAAACTGCCACTTCAATTAACTGTTTTCTTTTATAAGAACTTATGGTATCTCTTCACAGCAATAGAAACCCTAAGACAATACTAAAAGGAGCTTCAATTCAAAAAATGTTATTTTTTTAAGGCTCAAACTTAGCAGAGCTAAAGATGTAAAGTCCTGTCTTATTAAAGTTACTAACTTAATAAAAACTGCTAAAGGTAGTTAAAACATGCAAGTTAGTGGTCTGTCACCTCATCAAGGATCAAATTCTTCAGTGTGTTCAAAACTGAAATCAATTACAAAATTAATTTTATTTACTCTCCTGTATATATTTTCAAAGTTAAACCTAAAGTAAATAACTAAAAACAAAGTTTGCTCAGCTCATATGGATATACATAATAAATAATTGATCTCATATTTTTCTGAGATCTGCTGGATGTAGCATTTAAAATGTTGAATGGAAAAAGCTTCATATGATAGGACACAGGGACATTAGGTTTAGCTATGACCCCAAGTTTTCCAAATAAGATGATGGGTCACAATGACTCTGCCTTGACATTGGCAATGCTATCCACTGGGAATAATTGCCCCTATGTATGGTTGATATATTGTGCACCCCAATAAACTTATTTGGGGGTCAGGGAACAGAACAGCCATAACATTAAACATAGAGGTTAGGCAGTGGTAGCACAGGCCTTTAATCCTAGCATTCCAGAGGCAGAAATCCGTCTGGATCTCTGTGAGTTTAAAGCCACATTGGAAACAACCAGGCATGGTGACTTACACCTTTAATCCCAGGAAGTGATGGCAGGAAGCATAAAGTTATGTAAGGTGTGAGGACCAGGAAGTAGGTCGGTTAAGCTTTTAGGCTTTTGAGCAGCAGTACAGCTGAGATCCATTTGGATGAAGACACAGAAGCTTCCAGTCTGAAGAAACAGGATCAGCTAAGGAACTGGTGAGGTGAGGAAGCTGTGGCTTGTTCTGCTTCTCTGCTCTTCCAGCATTCATCCCAATACTTAGCTTCCAGTTTGATTTTTTTTTTTTTTTTTTTTTTTTTGTTTTTTGTTTTTTTGTTTTTTTTGTTTTTTCGAGACAGGGTTTCTCTGTGTAGCTTTGTGCCTTTCCTGGAGCTCACTTGGTAGCCCAGGCTGGCCTCGAACTCACAGAGATCCGCCTGACTCTGCCTCCCTAGTGCTGGGATTAAAGGTGTGCGCCACCAACGCCCGGCCCAGTTTGATTTTATTAATAAGACCTGTTAAGATTCATGCTACACCAATGCATGTGTTCATCTCTGATGACACTGACAGCTACACTAACTGCAGCTTTGTCAGTTTGAGAGCAGCAGGCCATCAGCTCCTTTCCAAAGGCTACAGTAACCTTGTTAGTTAATTTCATATGTAAAAACAAGACCATGCTTTTTCTAGAGCTCCTGCTGAGAAATACAAGTTTGTCTTGCTACCAGTCTTCATATTAAAGGATAAACAGAAATCAGATGTAACTTTTTACTGTTACTTTATTTAAAAGAATTTGCTTTTGCAATGCTGTCCTCAGTAATAACTACTCATGTCTCTGATAAATGACTAGATGGAATGAAAAAGATTTAAAGTCTATACAAGCTCTGAACACCTATGAAGCTGTTTTAAGGTGTATAAAGTCTGAGGATATGAAAACTTAGATAAGTTCTGAGGGTATAAGAAAATGTTGTAAGGTGTATAAAAATGGGAAATGTTTCAGATTTCTTTCCTTCTATGATATTGCTACACTGAGATTGCTTATAGAC